>NW_017731825.1:367348-400581 GCF_001890085.2 Hipposideros armiger
AAAAAAAAAAAAAAAAGAAAGTTGGAGGACGTTGAGATAATCTTAGAGTCAATACTAGATTTGCATCTAGTATGGTGACTGAGCTTTTTGACTCTGGTTTTGTCTCTCTTTAGTATTTTTCCATACTTAGGTGCTTTTGCTAAATGTAAACCTAACTCTCTCATTGCCCTATTTTAAAGCGTCCAGTGACACCCCATTGTTTTCAGGGTCATGTCCAACACCCATTTTGTTCAAAGTTTCACTTGATCTGGCCCTGCTTATCTTTCTAGCTTCTAGTCTAGCTTCTAGTTCTTCCTCCTATCTTGAGTGCTGTATGTATTACTTACCTATTGCTGGGTAACAAATTACCCCAAACATAATGACTTAAAACAATAAGCATTTATTATTTCACAGTTTCTATGGGTTAGGAATTTGACACTAGCTTAGCTGGGTGGTTCTAGCTTGAGGTCTCTTACAGGATTGTAGCCAAGATGTCATCCAGGGCTGTAGTCGCCTGAAGACTTGACTAGGCCTGAGGGATTCACTTTAGAAGATGGCCACTTCCGTAACTAGCAAGTTGATGCTGGCTTTCGGCAGAGGCCTTAGTTCATTTCCATTTTGGCATCTCTAGAGGGCTGCTGGAGTTCCTTCGCCCGGAGTGATCCAAGAGAAAGCAAAGCAGAAGCCACATTTTTCTTTTCTTTTTTAATCTAACCTTGGAAGTCACACATTGTCATTTCCATAATATCCTGCTGGTTACAAAGGTCAGCCCTTTGTAACCAATATGGTATTGGTATGGGAGGGAACTACACAAGGGCACAAATAACAGAAGACAACCATTTGAGGCCATATTGGAGGCTGGCTACCACTGAATGATGCATCTATAGAATTTCCTTAAGTCCTTCTATCATGCCCCGATTTGTCTTTGAGCATTCCCACATATTGTTCTCACTTACCACGAAAGAATTCTGTTCTCTTCTCTTTGTTTGCCTAACTCCTGTTTATCCTTTACCAGTGGCATCCTTATTCCATGCTGTCAGAGCACCCTGTCGTTTTCCTGTCACAGCACTTACACATTTTATCATAGTCACCTCTTTCCTCCATTAGACTCTGAGCTCATTAGACTTCTGGTTCATTATTGTATCCCCAGAACCCAGCACAATGCTTGGCAACACGTTGCAGGTTCTCAGTAAATAGTTGTAGATTGGAAAGATGAAGGAAGGATGGGTGAGTAGATGGATGGATGATTTACTAGGTACCTTCTCTCTTCTACCCAACTCTGAACTCCTAGAGAACAGTGAGTGCCCTGGTCTTTCATTTCTGCATCCTGAGAGTATAACAAAGTGCCCAGCACAGATGATAGGCCCCTAATAAATATCTCTTCCTCTTCCCCTCCCCCCCCCCTTTTTTTTAATGGAATAAAGATTTAGAGAGACTCACCATTTCAATGGGTCTGCCATTAGTGGTAAATCTGATTATTTATGAAACTTCACCTCCTGATTATTTCTTATTATTGCTGATATTCCCATATAAGTCAACATTGTAATAATGTGTCAGATAATTTATATTTGTGTTTAATAATCGTAGCAGTGTTCATTCAGGTATAGCAGTGTTCATTCAGGTGTAAGTGGGTACCTTGAACACAAAAGGTGTTTTGTGAATGATGAATACATTCAACATATTGCTACGTGCTGTTTGCTGAGTAGCTATGGTGAAGCTTCACATTTTATGAGAAGTGAGTAATTTTCCTTAGATATTGATTCTGTTAACACAAGGAGTTACTGACATAAGTTGAAATAAATTGTTTCTGTTTCTGGATTTGAAACTTAGGAGAAAATTGACCTTCTACTTTGGCATTTGGTTGATTTTAAGGCCAGTTCTCTTCAGCTATCCTGCTGGCTATGTAGAAAGGCAGCAAATGAAAGAAAGGGAGGCTTGTCAGCAGTGCTGGCCCCACTTCCTCCCTTCCGCGTGTGCAGAACCAGGGGTCAGTTAACCAGGAACCCAGTGGGATGAAAGCAGTAACCCAGTAAATAAAATGTGGTTACGTGTTCCTTCCACTCTTTTCATTTCTTTTAAAAATCATTGCCTTATTTTATATTTTTCTTTATTTTTATACTTAAGAAGTCAATTCTCTGTTTTTTGATGTTTCTTTTCTTGGACAAGTTACTTTATGTTTCTGAATCTTATTGTTTTGGTGTAAGATGGGGATAGAAATGACCCCTTCGTAAGGTTGTCATCAGGCTGAATAATGTCTCTTACATCAGTGCCTGGTGTGGTTTCCGGCATATAGTAAGTAGATGCTCAGTCAAGATTTAATACCACCCTTCCCTAGTCTGTTTTTCTGTTTTGAAGTAGTGCTTAGCCATGTGTCGTGGTGATCAGGGTCATGGCGCCCCAGGATAAGTGACTCAATCCTGGCAGAGAGGTAGTTCCCCTGGCCATCTAATAAAATGCGTAGTCTGCTTTCTTCCCTTAGTTTTCTTCCCAGCCAACCAAAGTAGTGTGCTCCGAATGTATTGTGCATTTCCTGTGTGTGTTTTCTTTCTCTCCTTTCTTGTATTCCCTTTCCCCCTTTGTCCTTGTTTTCTTCTCCTTCCCTTTGGTGATAACTGATATTTTTAGATCCCTGCCTACTTCCACTTCCTGGTATCACCAAGACTAATCCCTCACCCCATCTGTCTTTGAGGCCACAGGATCTAGACGTTGAGAGAAGGACCCTCCTCCTGGGAAGCCTTTGCTCCCAAGACTCATTGCTGAGATTAATCACTCAGGGTTTTGCTTGGTGCCCTGCCAGGAAGTGCTTGTATGGATGATGTGTCCTCCTTTTTCTCCATATCATCTTCAGAGAGATCTGTCTAGAAAGAATGTGACGGGCCTCACAAATAAACCGTCTAGGGTATCCAAACCATGAGTTGAGTGGCCCCTGAAAACAGGTCCGTGTCAAAAGTGATGAATAGTTTTTGTGGATTTTGAGCAAGTTGCCAATCGATCAGCTGCTGTTTAATGAGCGAGAGGCTCTGCAAGAGGAGCAAAAGCCCAGCTGCCTGTGCGGAGCCACCTGCCTTTTCTCTTTACTTCATTTTCTTGCTAATGAAGGAACCAATTGGTTTAGAGCGATCAATGCTGACCTATTAGGATCAGACATTGTTTTGGCATTGCCAAGGCAATTAAATTCAGCAGGGTAAGGATTAGAGAGAGAAAGGCTGTGAAAAAAGAAAAAGGAGACTTTTTATTCAGAAACAACCACGCTGGTGTTAGAGGTCTAAAAAGGATTAGTTTAAAAAGAATGAATCATTAGAGCATTTTCTTTCTTGGTAAAATAATCAGAAGATTTGTTGACATTATGTCTTAGATTTGGGGAGGTAGAAAGCTCTGCTTTGCTGATCTGACTTAAGGCACAAACCTTTATTATTGCCCTCTTTCCTGTTCAAAGCTGTGACTCATCCAAAAAGCCTTCTTTAAGGGACTGTACTGTGTAGTATGTATTGTGACCTGTATGTGCTAGATTTTCCTAAGTAGCTCTGATTTTAAATAGTCTGGCCCCTCCTCATTCCATTAACCATGATGTGATTCAGAAATTATTAATCAATCTCTCCCTGAAGACTTGATGTAGAGCATAATACATAAAACCCTTGGGAGTAGGGTTCATGCGCTGATCATTTGGCATACACACGCCTCGTGATTCTTTCAGCCAAGCACACTGCCTTCCTTGTTGATGCTCAGTAAATATTTCAGTAAAACTGACTGACTGACTGACTGACTGACTGACTGACTGACTGGATAAGAGTTTAGGTCTTTTAAAATGGGTCAAATTTGAAGACTTGATATTCCAGGATTAGGGAAAGAGCAGGAATAAGCATTAAATGTAGGAATGAGTTACTAGTAAGTTAGGGAGACCGTAGGTCATTTCTAGAGTAGAAGGCAGCTACTAAAGCAGGAGTTCCCAGACTTGGATTTCACCAACCTGTGCAATTTCCAAAAGTAGTTTTACTAAGTAAAAATGTTGACTATCACTATTGTTCCATAATACCAAAATGTAGAGTGGCTATCATTTTGTTTTTTTTAAAAGGGCAGTTATTTGCATCGCTTATATTTTGCTGTATTTTAAATTCTACGTAGTCCTTTGGGTTCTGTAGGAGAACTGTTTACACAGACAGGCAGTGGCCTCTTGGTCCTGTGGACTGCCTCCCTAGGAGTTGTCACTAAAGTCACCTTTCAGACTGCTGATGGGTGCCCAGGAAGTGACTAAAGCATTGTTGCCGCCACCTCTTTGTAATAAGAGTGGAGCTGGGGATCAGCTGATGTAGTGGCAAGTGAGGTGATTCCCTACATGTTGCTCAGAATGGTGTAAGTTCTTTGACTTGGAAGTGGAGTCTAGATGTCTGCATCTGGTTAATCTTCGACCCCCCCCCCCCCCCCGGCTTCCCATGCTTTTTGTCTTGATTTACATGTCACCTAAGGATGTTCCTTTTTTCTTGTCCATGAAGAGCTAAATGTCTTGAATAAGAGGTACTATTTTTACTTCACAATGCTCCCTGGAGTTTTCATTGAATAACTGCCCCTGAAATTGCCAAAGAACTTTATACCAGTGGTCTTACCACTTCTTCTGATCACGTACTCCATTAGTTTGAAAACTAACATCATTAGTCATCGAAGAAATGCAAGTCAGAACTGTGAGACACCACTTCACATCCAACAGGATGCTTAGAATAAAAAAAGTCTGATAACAGCAAGTGTTGGCAAGGATGTAGAGAAACTGAAACACTCATAAACTGCTAGTGACAATGTAAAAAAATGGTACAGCTGCGTTGGAAAACAGCCTGACAGCTTCTCAAGAAGGTAAATATAGAGTTACCGTTTGAACCAACAATTCCACTTTTAGGTGTACACCCAAGAGAAATGAAAACATGTCCACATGGAAACTTGAACATGAATGTTCATAGCAGCATTATTCACAATAGCCAAAAGGTGATGAAAACCCAAATGTTTATCAACTGATAAATGGATAAAGTGTGGTATAGCTATGCAAGTGAAATATTATTCAGCCTTAAAAGGAATGAGGTACTGATATGTGGTACAACATGGATAAACCTTAAAAACATTATGCTAAGTGAAAAAGCCAGTCAACAGGTCACACGTTATGTGTTTCTATTTATAGGAAATGTCCAGAATAGGCAAATCTATAGAGACAGAAAGTAGATTAGTAGTTGCTTAGTTCTGAGGGAATGGAGAAGCCGGGCGGTTGACAGCTGCAAGCTGCAGGGTTGCTTTCTGAGGCGATGAAAATGTTCTAAAATTATTATGACAATGGCTGTGCACCTCTGTGAATGCACAGTAAACCATTGAATTGTATACTTGAAATGGGTGCATAGTATGGTATGTGAATTATCTTACTAAAGCTGTTAAAGAAAAAGATTTCAAGTGGACACCCCTGATACAAAAATGTTTATTCATTTGTAAATTATACATATGTACTCCTGTACTATCATGTGCATTATAAAACAGACATTTTTTAAAGCATACAATAAAGGCAAATGGTAAGGTAAATCCCAGTATTTTTCTAACCAATGAATCAGAACCTTACAATCCCCTGGAGCATATGCACCCCACTTGGGAAACCCCGCTTTTTGACTCCATGGTGGAAATTAAGGTGTGTGAGACAAGCCTGTGTAGGAAGCCCTCAGTTTCCCAAGTCCAATGAGCCTGATGTGATTATACTGTGACAGTGTCTGGAAGTGTCTCTCCCTCGCAGGGAGAATGAAAGCCTTCTGTGTTCTTCTAGCCCAGCACACTCAGATATGTGACAGCTCCAGCAGAAAGGTATTTCCAATCAACTCATTGTACCATCAGAAAGAAGCTTGACTGGCATATGATGACAATCAATGATGGCCCTATAACCTCATATTTCATAATTACTACTAGAATATATTCAATATGTATGTAAGACTCTACAGAGAGAGAAAGGAAAAAAAATTCTATTCCCAACTGAGTGACATAAAGCTGTATTTTTATTAAGAGCTTTGACTGACAATATAAATCATAAATCACCAACATGAAGCTTGAGGCACCAGAAGCTAGGGAGAAAATATAACCTGTAAAATTTACCATTCTGGTATAGTTTAGTATTCATAGTGCACAGGATTTTAAAGCTATTGTATACTAAATTAAGGCATTTAATTTTTTATTCAATATTTTCTTTCTTCAGGTGAGCTAGTCTCCTTGGTTTTTTTATGCTATTTCTTTATCATATCAGCTGACAATAATTAATTTGGGTATTTCTGTATTCGAGTGGTTCTTGAAGAAGGCAGTGAATAATTACTGCGTATTTTTTTGTAAAATCTTTGTATACTATAAAGTCACTCTAAAGTACATTCAGAATGAATGAATGTGAACACCCAGCAATACCCAGCACAGCCCATAAGTGCAGTGCAGATTTTAATACATGTGAATTAGTGGTGATGTTGAAGGGTTAAAAGGAGAGTATTTTGAAATTTCCTGGCTCTATTTGAAGCCTACAAAGAATGTCGTACTGCATTTGCTTGGTTTTGGTGCAGTAATGTATCATTAACAATTTATTGTGGTGTATCAAGCCGTGAAACAGACCACGTCGCAAGCATATTTCTCTGGTGAGCAAAGGTACAGATTTTATGTATTGAGTTGAAGGAAATGAAACTTTCCCAGTGAGGGTAAGAAGAAAGAAATTTGGCTCAAGATGTAATATATGTCTTTAAAATGTGGTCAAAATAAGTTTAAAAGATTCT
Organism: Hipposideros armiger; assembly: GCF_001890085.2. Classification (NCBI taxonomy): domain Eukaryota; kingdom Metazoa; phylum Chordata; class Mammalia; order Chiroptera; family Hipposideridae; genus Hipposideros; species Hipposideros armiger. The sequence continues at coordinate 374,092 of NW_017731825.1, forward strand.
TTATTAAACCCTCACCTCTACTAATTAATCTCTATACTATAAATTATCACAGATTTCCTGTCTGTTAAAGACAGTTAAAAGAGCAAGTGGCGAGTTTGGTACATTACCTAGTCCTAAAAATAAATTCTTATTGCACTATTGTCATTTTGTTTAAAAATCTTTGTTTAAAAATCTCCCTTTGTTTAAAAATCTTTTTTGCTAGTATAAAACCTATGGTCTAACACATCTCAGACAATACATCAAAAACCACAATTTATGTAACCACTTAAAAATGTCCCCTTTATGATGACATTTTAATATTTCAAAAGCCATGAAGGTTTAATTTTAACTTCCAGTTTAAATGATTCTTGGGTTTTGGGTGTTAGTGTTTATTAGAAACAGAGTCACTAAACAGAGTTTCTGAAGTTTAGAAACAGAATAGATGTTTTTATACATATACAAAGAACTACTGGCCAAAAGATGGATGGTGACTGCTGTTTCAACACACTGCATTTGAAAAAGGACCATATCAAATCTCTGAACACACTAAATTCAGTTGGTATGTTCCCTTTCAGTCAATATGTCTAGTAATACAGTGAAGAGATAGGAAAAAGCTAGTACAGCGTGTGCAGAAAATACACAAATAGCTCACTATTCCCAAGTATGTTTGTTGCCTTTCCCTCAGTGAAAAGCATAGAGCTGTAAAACAAATCATTATAAAAGTCTGAGTAGACTGTAACCCTAACAGCTAATACAGGTACTGAGTTATATCATCTTCCTTTTTTCTTTTCTTAAAAAGCAAAACAAAACAGTCCCAAACGTTGGAGAGCCGATGGTGCCGTCATCGTACAAGCCAAATAGGAGACGGGCCCTAGTTACCAACAACACAGCCTGGCTCCAGCCAATTAAACTGGGAACCTCAAAGCTGTTTTGCTAAAGCAGACGTTTTGTCAGGACAGTTATACAGAAGCATTTTCTTGGCACAAAGTGCACATCTGAACATTTAAATCCAAATATGCTAACAGATGTCTCTTGAGCAAGAGCATCATAAAACCAGATTTCACTTGAGTGAGGAAAATACTTTTTCCGTCATTTTCTATTTGTCACTTGGAGATTACATTTCACTTCAGACGATAGCCCTGTGGGTTGCGATTAGAAAGAGTATCTGAGAAGCTAGAATTGGTGTATCCTATCAGTGTGAGGTGAGCACATGCATTTCAAATCAAAGAGATGCTACCTAGTCTGAGAACAGGGAATGCTAATGAGATGGACCATTATTTTTCTCTCTTGGTCCTTAGGCCTCTGCCACAAATGTCTGACACACTGAATTTGCCCTTCTCCTTTACGATTCTGCATGAATGTATTGGGCACCTGGGAAAGTCCTTTTCCCGGGAATTGAGTGGAATAGTTTATCTATTTGGCTGATTTCTCCTCTGAGCACAGATGGAACAAACAAAGCAAATGTTATACGTTTAGAAGGTTTCACCCAAAACCATATGTTATATTTTGTGGCCATTACTCATAATTTCTGTCATACTGACCAGATACTGACTGCTGAATAATGCATGTCAGGTATACAACTCCTTCGTATGGCTTTTGCCTGGTAAGTCTAGACTTACGTACTCTCTACCTACAGCAAACAAATATGTAAAGATTTTCATTCAGAAACACAATAGTGGTTAAAAAAGAAATGGGATTTGATTATTTATCTGGAGTTCCTAGTAAAATGAATATCCAAGAGTAAATTCTTAAATGTGTCATTGTTCTTTCTATGATCAAATATTCTTTCTACATAATATAAAAGATCACTTTAGAGGTATATTGGATACATAGTTTGGCCTAATGGAACATTGAGACCAAAAATATCACAGAATGAACTTTTGGCAAGTAAAAATAAATCTGAAAATGTATCCCAAATATAAATATCACATATAATGTTGTTATATTTTTAGTAGTCAGATTTTTAAAATTTGACCTAAAAATTTGGGAACCAGAATTCTCAGTGCTATGACCTGTTAAATTGATCCTGAGGAGGAGCAAGATATTTGGGGACAACTCAATTTTGCTCTAATTCTGTAGTCTTTTCTTCCTTCTGTTGATAATTATTTTATTTAAATGAAGATAATTCATCATGGGTGTTAGTATATGTTATTTTGGAGTCTTTCCTTTTTGTGAAATTTTGAGGTGGCAAAGTTGACATCCACCTTAAATTTATCCTGACATGATGTGAAGATTTCTCAAATACAATTGTTTCTCAAAACTCACATCACAAATGGAGTAAAATAACTAAAATCGTTAGAGGGCTTTTGCTTAATTAAGGTTATGAATAATAGTTTACCAAATAATATTATAAACATTAGAATTATGATAGTTAATACCTAATAGCTCGCTTGGTATTTGTTTTAATTTTATAGGCATATTTTGATTTTAAAAAAGTTCTTCCTAAAGATATCTAGTAAATCTACTATTCTTAATATTTGCAATATTAATCATTTATTTGACCAGTCTGGTTTGTAATAATTTTATACATAAAATTAATAATTTTCATGCCATAATCATTACTGTTGTAGCATGTTTCTCTTACAGTAATAACCACAAATTCAAACTTGAGCTGATCAAAATTTCAGAAGGAGCTTTTCATACCACGTTGCATCTAATATGCTTACCTTTATTTGAAGCTGAATAATCAGATATTAACTGTAAGTCCTTATGGCATCCTTTGTTCCTGTTACTTTGGTTGTTATACGAATTAGATTTTACAGGAACCTACATATCACATGATCTTTGGTCATGAATATAGTCAGGGAGGCCAGAAATGACACGGAAGCAGATCTTAGGCTTTTAATACCTTCCAAAACCAGGGGTGAAGCCAAATAGCAGATCGCTGAGTCAAAGCTAAAAGACTCCTCGACTTTCAGGTTTGATATGAAGCAAGTGTATTTTTGTCGGTATATTCCACACAAGATGAGACAAAATTCCATGTGAAACCTGGAGGTCTTTTATCCTAGAAATGTTTTTTTTTTATTGAATTGGCCTCCATATTCAAGCATTGTCTCCTTTGGCATTTGAAGTCATTCAGGAGGCATCACATATACCCCAATCAAACTGTTCCCCAGTCTTTGGAGGCCTGAGAACACTGTGATTTTCCTTATCAATTACGTGACTGTTAGGAAATACTAGTTGTGGAGACCTTCTTATACATAGCTTTTGGAGATGGCGGATTCCAGTCTGTGAATGCTAACTGATATAACTCCTATATTAGCCAAGCAGGCTTTGGTGGGATGCATTTTGCATATCCAAAAGGACCATTTGTCAAAGGTCTGGGCCCAGAGGAAAGATAAAAGAGAATTTATATCTGACAGCAATCTTTGTCTCTTTTAATATCATTTTATTGAATTCTTCATAAAGTGAAAACTACTTGGTGAGTCTAAAGATATACAAATTAGGCCTGGAGAATCAAGCACATTTGATGTTATAGCAGAGAAGCAATAAAACTTTATATAATGCGGTGTACTTTGTTTTTATGTAGCCTAATTCACACTATCAGAAGACCCTTTACAGAAAGAATCAATTGCAAGCTTAAAAGTAAAAGTAAGCTTTTAAGGTGAAAGTTAAGGACAGAATATACTCTAATTTTGCACTTATCTTCCAACTGAGTCAGTCACTGTATCTTATGTTAGGCTGGAAGTTTTCCCACTGAGCCCTAAAAAGCCAGCATGCCAAAGGGGGTGTACTAGGTGACTGAGGAGGGATGCCGTGTTTCTGTGCAGCTGGCCAGTCATCCAATGCAGACACTGTCTCCACTACAGCCGTCTCAGTCCTCCTTGGGTTTGGGCAGAATTCCATCCATGTCCATGCCCCATCTCTCTTCTCAGTTACCAACCTCAGTTATCTTCAGGAGTACACCAGCGTCATCGCCATTGTCTCCATGGTACCTTCTGCTTTTATCCCAGTTTTTCTACTATCGTTAATTGAGTGTTGTATGTGCACACGTGCGTGTGTGTGTGTAAGAATCTTTTTGTTTGTTTGTTTTTTGCTAAATGTTTGATACACTTGTAAGGTTCAATTTTGAAAAAAAATTTTTTTAACCTCTTTAAGATTATTTCTTTAAAATTTTCTTACAAGCATAATTATCTGGACTTTAAAATTTTGATGAAACATAACACAAGAGTTCATATATTGTTTATGTACAGTTTAACTAATAAGTTTAATAAAATGAAGCCCTGTTACTCATCAGTAAGTGTAAGAGATTGATCATTACCAGTACTTCTAGCATCTTTACAGTACTGGGTCTTCCTGTCCACAGCATTGATGTGTCTCCATTTATTTTGGTCTTAACTATTAGTCAATAAAATTTTATAATTTTCTTCACATCTTGTATATCTTTTGTTAAGTTTACTCCTAGTTGTAACATTTTTGTTGCTATTGTATACACTATCTTTTAATCAATTATATTCTGTACATTTATTACAAAATGTGTACAAATATAATTAACGCTTCGATTTTTGTCTGGCATCTGGCATCCTTGCTAAATTCTCTTATTTATCATACTACTTATTTGTAGATTTTGGGGGCGTTTTACATGAATAATAATTGCATCTGTCATTTCCCCTTCCCCCCATTTTTTACTCTGATCTCAGGATAATATTGAACAGAAAGAGTAATAGTGGTCATCTTTCTAATATTTGTTTGTCTTTAAATTTTAAAGGGCATGCTTCTATTTTACCATTAAAAAAGACATTTGGTAATTGGATTTTGATAGCAGTCCATTATTAGATTAAGGAAACTGCCTTAGATTTCTGGTTTGCTAAGAATTTTTTAAATTTTTGAATAGTGGTTCAATTTTATCAAATGCTTTTTCTGAAAATATTGAGATGATCATATAGTTTTTCTCATTTGAAGTTAATGAATAATATTGTAAGAATTTTCTAATGTTAGACATACCTGGAATACCTGGACTAAACCTAATTTGGTCTTGATGAATTATCTTTTCATACATCATTGATTTGTTTTGCTAAATTTTGTTTAGGTTTACATTTGTATTTATGAGTCAGGTCAACTAGAATTTTATTGTACTTTCTTTGTCTGATTTTGTTTTCAAGTTTTATCAGCCTCATAAAATGTGTTGTGAAGTGTTGCCTCTTTTTCTTTTCCCTGAAAGAATTTGTGTAATATTAAAATTGTTTCTTAAATGTCTGCTAGAACTCAACTGTAAAACCCTCCAGGCCTTGTGGGAAGATTATTAGCTATTAATTAAATATCCTAATATTTATAAGGCCACTCTGGTTTCCTGGTTTTTGTTGAGTCAGTTTTAGTAATTCATGTTTTTTAGAAATTTGTCCATTTCAACTAGGTTTTTAAATTTATTGATTTAAAGTTGTTTATAATTTCTTTTTAATCTCTTAAGCATCTGTAATTATGTTCTACTTCTCATTCCTAATTTTGTTTATTTTTCCCTTTTCTCTGTTATTCTTGATCTTGTTGGAATTTTGTCAATTAACCTTTTCAAAGTACCAACTGGTTTTTTTTTTAAAGATTTTTTTTTTTTAATTGGGGAATTGGGGGATGAGAACAGCGCTGGGAAATTGGGGGAAGGGGAACAGACAAGTTGCTGTCTTTTTGTTCTTCAGTCTAGTGTGGAGGACGTTTTTTCACTGGCCCAAGTTGGCACCATCATTGCGCTCTTCCCGGGTGAGGCAGATCAGTCACCAGCTTCTGGACGGCCGCTCACAGTGGCTTGAGGGCCACTCAACGCTGGCCGCTGGCTGCTGGCTACACACAGTAGCCCATGTCAACCCACTGCAGCAGGGGCTGCAGCCTACGCCGTCGCCGGCGACTCACGACAATCCAGCTCCAGGTTGAGTTGTTGTTCAGCATCTTAGCTGTGGAGGGCAGCGTCATTGGCCCTCATATGTGGGATCCGAATCGGGGCCCTCTGGCGTCCCAAGCCATTTCTTAACCAATGCGCCACTCAGCTGGTCCTGGTTTTTTTTTTCATTCTCTGCATTATATTATTGTGTTCTGTTTCAGTATTTTCTGTTCTTCTTTCTACTGCTTTTGTTTTTCTAAGAACAATTAACAATAATAACAACCAATTGATTGAATGTCTAATTCAGTAATTTTCAGTCTTTTCTATTTTCTGATATAAGCATTTTAAACTATAGGCTTCCAGCCAAGAAACACATTAGCTATAGCCTTCAGTGTTTAAGGTCTTCGTGTAGTAAGTCCAATGCCTGGCATTCCTCTTGGACAGCTACTATCAATTCCTTTCTTTCTTGTGAATAGACCATTACTTCCTTGTTTCTTTGCATATCTTGTCATTTTTTTCCTTGAAAATTGTACATTCTGTATGTTATAATAATGGGACAACTGTGAAAATCAGATTCTTTCCCCTTTTCAGGGCTTGTTGTTGCTGCTGTTATTGTTTGCTTGTTTGGTGACTTTTTAAAACTTTTTTTTTTTTTTTTTACTATGTATGGCCATTGAAGTCTGAGTTATTTTCTTAGTGGTCAGCTAGTACATTTTCCCCCCCAGTTTTATTGAGATTTAATTGACATACATCACCATGTAAGTGCATAATGGTTTGATTTACTTATTTTATGAAATGATTACCACAGTCAATTTAGGTAGCATCCATCATCTCATACAGATACAATAAAAAGAAAAAGCAAAAAAAAATTTTTTTTCCTTGTCATGAGAAGTCTTAGGATTTACTCACTTAACAACTTTCCTATGTATCATACCAGCAGTGTTAACTATAGTCATCATTTTATGCATTACATCTTTAGTACTTATTTATCTTCTAACTGGAAGTTTGTACCTTCTGACCCACTTTCTCCAATTCCCCCTTTCGCTTCTACTTCTGGTAACCACAAATCTGATTTTTCATTTTATTTTTTTTAGATTTCACATATAAGTGAGATTATACATGATTTGTCTTTCTCTGTCTGACTTACTTTACTTAACATAATGCCCTCAAAGCCCACCCATGATGTCACAAATGGCAGACTTTCCTCATTTTTTATGGCTGAATAATATTCCATCATAAACATATAGTACAACGTCTTTATCCACTCATCAGCCCATGGACACTTAGGTCGTTTCCACATCTTGGCTATTGTAAATACTGCTGTTACGAACATGGGGATAAAGATATGTTTTCAAGTTAGTATTTTTGTTACCCTTGGTCGTATTTCCAGAAGTGGGATTGCTAGGTCATAAAGTAATCCTCTATTTAACTTTTTGAGGATCCTCCATACTGTTTCTTATAGTGGCTGCACCAATTTACATTCCCACCAAGAGTGCACAAGGGTTCCCTTTTGTCCACATCCTCACCATACTTAGCTCTTGTCTTTTTGATGATGACCATTCTATTCATATCAGGTGTGAGGTGATAGCTCATTGTGGTTTTGATTTGCATTTCCCTAATGACTAGTGATGTTGAGCTCAGCTAGTGCAGAATTTCCTTGGAGCCAAAAAAAAAAAAAAAAAAGAAAGAGAAGAGAAACCTCTCCCATAGTGACTCTGTGTTGAGGCACTGCTGATTGAGCCAGGCTGATTGCAGCTCTGCCTTAGCCTTTGCTTCCTGCTCACATTGAACCTGAAGGCACCAGACGTGAAAGCTTGGGGCCCTCAGGCCTTTCTGAACATGCACCCAGGCCTTGGAATGACTGGTGTGTTCTCCATTCCCAGTAGGTGTAGGGGTTTTTTCAAGTCCCCCATGGATCTCTTTTTGTAACCTCTTCCTTCTCAGTTTTCTCAATCTGTCGTTTGTCCCAGCTGTTGTCCCTTACCCCACGCTACTGTGGCTAATCAGCCTTTAAATACTTTTGTTCCAAGCCATTCAGGAAGCCACCGGAGCCCTGGGAATGGCCCAAGTTGGGCAAAAGAAAGGCAAACCCTTGCACCAGTCCTTGAGGGCTGTGCCTCAAAGTAGATTGAAACCCACAAACACAGTTCTTTGGGAACAAAGTCCATATCACTCCCTCTGGCAAGAGATCTGCACCACAAGTGTGGGCTGCCATCCTCGTGGCTGCTGCCAGTCTGAGGTGTGAAGGACAGTACGTGGGCAATTTAAAATGTCACAGCCCTCTCTTACTACAGCAGATTCTTTTCTTCACCTTGCCTTCTCTTGGTTGTGGTAAGATATTTACTAAATTCCAGAGTTCTGCAAAAGTTGATTCTGACAGTTCTTGCCAGCTCATTAGTTACTTTTGTGGCAAGATGGATCACTGGAGTTTCTTACACTGCCATTTTCAGTGACGCCACCCCCAAAATTTTTAGTGAGTGTTATTTTCATTGGTCTTATCTTCATATTTTCTAATTTTTATTACTTATTCCTTCTTTGACTTATGGATTGTTTGGAGATAAATTTAGGTTACAAATATATATGTTTTTAAAAGTTATTTTTAAGGGGTGCATGTGTGTGTGTGCGCGTGCGCTCGCGCACGTGTATGTGTGGTACTTACTATTTTTCAGTAAATTGATTATGGTCAGAGAATGTGATGGTAATGATCCTTTGAAAATTGGTGATGCTTGCCTAAAATGTAGTCTTTTATTTTCTTTTGTAAATAAATATCTTATGTGTGTTTGAAAAGAATGTGTATTTTCCAGTTAATGGGAACATTATTCTTTATGTCCATATTATTTTAATTATATTGCTCAAGTATTCTATATTGCTTCTGACTTTTTTATCTGGTTGATCTATCAGTTGCTGAGAGAGAGCTGTTAACATCTTCCAGTGATAGTGGATTTGTCAGTTTTTCGTAGTTTGACACATTGCTTTATATATTTTGAATCTATGTTATTAGATGCATACATATTTAGAATCGTTATATATTTCTGGTAAAGGAAATTTTTATCAAGCTGTAGTTACTCTCTTTCTTGAGTAATGCTTTTCATTTTAATGTTTATTTTTGTCTTCTATTATTTTAACTTAAGCAAATTAACTGGTATATCTTTTTCAGGCTTTCTTTGTGCTGTTTTGTGTTTCTTGAAAACAGCATATCATTGGATTTTAAATGTTTTTCAGTTTGGTTAAAGTAACGAACTTAGTCCTTGTACATTATGATTCCTAATACATTTGAACTACTACTTTTTTTTTTAAGGTTTTATTGGGGAATTGGGGGAGGGGAACAGCATTGGCGAATCGGGGAAGGGGAACAGACAAGTTGCTGTCCTTTTGTTCTTCAGTCTAGTTACGGAGGACATGGCTTCACTGGCCCATGTTAGTATTATGATCATTGCGCTCTTCCTGGATGAGGCAGTCGGTCGCCGGCCATTGGATGGCCACTGACGGTAACTAACGGCAGCCCACTGCAGCCTACGCCATAGCCGGCCACTCACGACAGCCCAGCTCCAGGTCTAGCTGTTGTTCACCATCTTAGAGGGCACAGCGTTACAGGCCCATGTGGGATCCGAACCAGAGGCCTTGCTGCTCAGATCTCGTGGTCCCAAGCCAACTCTTAACCAACAAGCCACTCGGCCAGCCCCATTTGAACTATTTCTATCATCATTTTTTACTTTCTATTTATCCAATTTTTTCTTTTAAATTTCTTCTCTTAACCTTTCATGCTTCCTTTTGTGTTGGTTTTTGTTATGTTGTTTTTCTTCATTCTGTTGTTTTTTTTTTTATTCTTCCTCCTCTACTAGTTTGGAAGTTACATATTCTGTTTCCATTTTAAAGGTTACATTAGATTGTGGAAATTTTAACATACATTTTTAATGTACTAGCCTTAAATAAATCTGTATCTTTACCCTCGTCTTAGACTTTATAAGGACCTTAGAATAAATGTATCTCTCATTCTACTTGATCTAACCTATATGCTGGTTTTTTTCCAGAATTTTATGTGTACTTTGATTTTTTTAACCCAACAAATGTGACATAGTGTGATTGTTTTATCTAGTTCATATGTTTTAAGCATTATCCACAAATATTTCATATTCTTGACTCATTAGTTTTTATATCTCAAACCTTCCTTCTGGAATCATTTTCCTTCTTTCTGAAATACATTGTTCAGAATTTCCTTTAATAAGATTCTGTTGTCATAAATTTTTGTCATTTTTCTTTGTCTGAAAATTCTGTCTTTATTTCACCCTTATTCTTGAATATATTTTAATTTGGTATATGTTTTCAATTGTTTTCTTCTTATTTTTTTATCACAGTAATGCACACATATGGTTTAAAAAGTCAAATACCGCTAAAAAGCATATATAACAAATACCACAGTTCCCACACTCATCCATCCTCATTAAATACAGACTCCCTTTTTCTTTGGGCATTTACACATACCTACAATTTTTCATGCGGTGTGTATTTCTTTTGATTAATCAATTGTGGTCATTTTCTGTTAACTTGCTGTAATGATTATAGATGAAGATTTGATTCCCTTACATTGCCATCTCCTATGCTTCCGTTCTCCATCATCCCAATGTAGTTATATTTCAGTTTGTAGTTAAAGTATTTTTACTGTTGTCATGCAAATAATATTTACACCCAAGCATATGTAATATGATTATTTCCTTTCTTATTTTTGTTTTTGTTTTGTTTTCCCTAAGGCTATTTTTTAGTAGCTGTTGATGATTTTTTTTCTGCACCATCCAATAGCTCTAAATATAGTTTTCTTGAAGCACTCTTATCAGTTCCTTTTTTGTCACTTAAAATATCCTTCTTGGAGACCTCTATTTCCCATTGTTCTCTAAGCCTTATACACGGATGATATTCTACAAGTCTTTGTGTTATTTTTGGAATTCTGTGCCTTTCTCCTGAATTGGGTTACCTATTTTTTTTATTTCTTGTTTCCCATTTCTTGATTCACTCTGTTGTTTTAGTAGAGCAAATTCTCCAAAAGTCTTGTCAAATTACAGTGGCCAAGGGTATGGTGATGAGAGCATTCAGTATTCCTGTTTTTTGAATTACACTACTCTGATTGTTCAGATTGGTTGTCCTCTATGCTTAGGTCACAGTGGTCAACTCTCCTCCTGTCACCCTAGAGCAGCGGTTCTCAACCTGTGGGTCGCGACCCCTTTGGGGGTCGAACGACCCTTTCACAGGGGTCGCCTAAGACCATTGGAAAACACATATTTTCGTTGGTCTTAGGAACCGAGACACTGCTCCTCTATCCATCTCCATGCTTCAAACAAAATTTCATTTATTTGTAATTAGAAATAAATATTTCGCAATATATAATTACATATTGTTTTTGTGATTAATCACTATGCTTTAATTATTTTCAATTTGTGACAATGAAAATACATCCTGCATATCAGATATTTACATTATGATTCATAACAGTAGCAAAATTACAGTTACAGAGTAGCAACGAAAATAATTTTATGGTTGGGGGTCACCACAACATGAGGAACTGTATTAAAGGGTCGCAGCATTAGGAAGGTTGAGACCCATTGCCCTAGAGATTCCCCTTGAGTCTCTTCTTTGTTGGATCTTCTATTTCCTATATTCCATGATTTGGGATAAACCCTCGTTTTTGTAGAGGATGCCCTTCAGTAGTGTTCTGGAAAATATTCATGGGAAGTAAACTTTCTGAGACGTTAGATGTGTGAAAGTGTGTTTAGTCTACCCTTATACTTGTGTAATAGTCTGGCTACATATAAAATTCCAGGTTGGAAATTCATTGCCTTCAGAAATTCAAAAGCATTTTCCTATTGCTTTCTAGCTTTAGTGTTCTAGAGAAATCTGAAACTGTTCTGATACAAAAAATCTGAAAATGATCTTTTACGTGTGAGATGTTTTTGGTTTTTTGTTTTGTTTTGTTTTTCTTTCTCTCTCTGGAAGTTAGTAAGCCTTTATCTCAATTTTCCAAAATTTCACAGTCATGTGCCTAGGCTAGTTCCATTTTTATCGTTGTTCTGAGCCCTTTAAATTGAAAACCCACATCCTTCAATTTTGTGAATGTTCTCCTATCCATTTTCTCTGATGTCTTTTTCTGAAATTTCTGTTATTTGAATGTTAGCCTTCCTGAACTGATCTTCCCTTTTTCTTACGTTTTTTTCTCCTATTTATCTTTTTTCTTGTGGTTGCTTTTTTTATTTCTTTGTGTTTTTGTCTTTCAGCTATATATTCTGGGATATTTTCATATCTTAATTTCCTGAGTTTTATTTTGATTTTTAAAATTTCTGGTATCCTGTTTTTTATTTTAAGAGCTCAGTTTTGTTCTTAAATAGTTACTTTAAGGTCTTCTGTTTCTTCCAAATTGCATTTTTTTTCACGTTTGTTTATTTGTTTGTTTTTGCCTCTGTCTTGCATCTGTCTTCTTCATGAAGAGGGATTTCTTTACACATATAGTCAACTGTGTTGCTGGAAATGGAAGTCCTGACTAAATCCTTTAAAAGATCTTTTCCAAGAAGGAATCTAAACATTTCTTTTTTAGTAAGAACTTACTATAATCCTCACTTATATCGCCCTATTGAGTATATAACAATTCATAAATAGAAAAATTAGTAATTCTATTAAAATGAAAAAAAATGTACTGCATGGAAAAGTAATATAATAGGTAAACATGATTATGAAAAGAGAGAGGGAGGAAAAAACAATTAACCTCAAATATTATAACTGGAAATTCCCAAGAGTATCCAGAATTATAAAACTGAGTAAGAGTTAGTTCTGGGTACATCCAACAGGAGTGTGCGTGTATGCGTGTGCGTGTGTGTCCATGTATGTGCTCTTAATTTTTATGAATACAGAATGAAATACACAGTAAATTGAGAAACAAAAACCCAAAGTAGAGGTTAAATCTTGTTCCTTATCTTTACACAATAGATTGCTCTGGCTTCAGCTATAACAGTTGTATACTATCATTGGTTTCTGATATTCTTATAATAAAAGGTGCCATAATGAGTAATGTCTGTCCCTTCATTGGTAAATAGAGAGGATGATTTTATTCTCTTTTGAGTTTTTCTAATGGAAATACTAGTCCTAACCCCAGAGTAGTTTTCTAGCTGCGCCTGACATGACTTCTTCTGAGAAGAATGTATTAGACAGCAGTATATAGTTACATACTAAAATCCATCTTCCACAAAGGAGTAAGAAATCATTATGTAAAATGTTTACTTTTCATTTATCTACATGTCAAAATAGACTTGTAATAAGTTCAACCAAAAATTTATGTACTTTCTGAACAGAATAAGGTGGTTATAAAAGAAATATAGTAGGTTTAGGTAAGTGAACCTGATGAAATATTCGAGACCTCATCCATCAACTCAAGAAATTGGTTCAGATAAGCCCAACTTTGCTCAAGAAACTTACGTATCTCTGCCTTGGAGAGCAGCCTTTAGTACAAGGTAGGATGGGAGGGGTGGGTGTCGCCAAATAGGATAATGCACTTAGAGGAAATTATGACACACAATATATTCAGATGGAAGTCATTGTAATTCTAATTATCCAGTCCATTCAGGGTGCTGGATAGCTTTTTATGATTATAACCACTCCAAGAAGGACAACTATAAGGTAATAAGCATTCAAAGCTATTGAGTACCCAGAGTGCATAGACTAGGTAAAATGAATGATATCAGAATACATCAGCTTGTCTCCAATTTTCTTTGTACACAATTGTAATAAAATTTGATGTATATTGCAGGGTGTTGGGAGGTTTCTTAGTGGTTAATGATTTACATAACGATTTCCCTTTTATCAGAGAGTTAACAGAGCTCTTGTTTCTGCATTTAGAATAATTGTGTTACAGCCTTCATTCTGTTTAACTTAAATGTCTATCTGCATACATACCTTAATCAGTCAAGATGTGTGTATTTTCTACAGTAACCTTCATACATGGTATTTATATTGCATAGATTATGGGAAAGTTCTAGCATTGAGGATAATTTTCCTTCCCTTAATTTCATTCCTGTTTCTCTTCAATTCCTTGTTGCCTACCACACTAACAAATATTACCAAAATAATTCTTCATCCTTGGAAGACCCTTCAGTGTTATTTGTAGAGTAAGGTCCCTGTTAAGTCAGTCCTTAGCCAAACTGTATGTACTTAACTCTGCAATCTTTCTACTTGAATCATTCATTCCCTCTGAGCTTTTCTTCACATGTATTGCTTTTCCTAAAGTTTATTTACTTTATATAACATCTTACTATTTTTTTTAAAGGAACTTTCCTTTGTGGCCTCCCATGCTCTTTAAGCAGCAAGGGATCTTTGGAGTTTGCTTTCTGTCCCGGAATCTTGGGTATGATTTCTGGTTGTATTAAACAAGACTTAAAAGATTGCAGACTTGGCTTTATTTCCTGTCATTGGTACCCCTACATGGTTTTTCTGGTTGGCTCAAGGTTAATTGCTTTGGGAGAGTTTTAGCTAAGTTCAGATTTATATTTTTAGTTTATTATGAACTTATGTTTGAAACATACTACTTCAATTTTAAAAGAATTAGAATTGCTCTGTGTACAGTGTGTGTGTGTGCGCGCACGCGTGTGTGTGCGTGTGTGTGTGTGTGTGTGTGTGTGTGTCCATCCCTAGCAACTCAAGCAAGGGTGAACTTTCCAACTTGCCCTTTCCCACAGACCTTGTCTTCTTGAAGAAGTCTGTTCAATAATTCAAATGGTTAAATTCCTCTGCGCAAGCAAAGTTCTGATGTTGTTGCCAGAGTTCAAACATCTGGTAACCCTTCATGCTGTGGTTAGCAGTGATGGACAACAATCTGAAAGCCATCGTTCCAGACCTCAGCTCTCTGGCTTTCAGTACTTGCCAACTCCCCATCCTCCCTAGTTACTGGGTACTGATTAGCATAGAGCTTGCAAAGAAGACCATAAGTATTTTCAGGACACAGACTTTCTAACTTACACTACAATTTCTTAAAGCCAACTCCTAGCATGTATCTTATGATTGCTCAGTAAATATTTGATGCTAATAAAAAGCAGGATACAGGCCATTCAGTTGTCCCAATAAGCCTTTTCACAGTTCCCTGTTGAACATGATTTTCACCAAATTTGTGTTTCATTATTGATTGTCTATGCCTTGCATTTTGAGAAAGATCTCATGTGGGCAACTCAGCAGCATTTCTTCCAGTAACTTTCCTGGTACTTATCTGGTCCTGACACATCTCGCCTCCTGACTGCTCCTTTGGTGCTGGTTTTTATCAAGGGACTTAGAATTCCATAGATGAAAGGAATATTGAGACATGATTGTGTCCATAGTCCTGCCTGAAAGACCAGAACATATGAAAGACAACTGTAAGCCTCTTTCCCTCCTCAAATCTCTAGAGTGATGGCTATCACATCTTAGCTGCTCCTAGAGACTGCCTGGCGTTTTTTGGACATTGTGCTCCAAAGATCACTAAAATGCCTCTGCTAACTCTGACTCCCTTTCCTTGTCACTATGTCAGGCAAAAATGCCAATGACACTTTTCTAAGACACAGTAGGTATATCCATAGGTCTGTAAGTGCTTTCAAAGCCACATAAAAGGTATTGATTTCAATGCAGGGTTAGTTCTCTCTGTAGGTCTCTACTGTGTGTGTGTGTTGGGGGGTGTATCTGCATGTATCTGTAACTCCCTTTTTCAAATAATTTGTTTTAAAACATTTCATTAGTTAGCGTGTTCATTCTGGTGATTATGCTAAAAATGAGAAGTTTCAGGAAGATAGTTCTTTTATTAGGATTTAGTAAGTTAAGATAATTTATTAGATTTTTCAAATAATGATATTTAGAATAATCTAGACATTTCTGAGCATCAACAAATCTAAATCTGAAGTTTACAGAATATAATTTTTCTATGCTGTCTCCTCTTACCCTTATATAGTTTGGATGTTGATATTTTAAAAGCTTGTTTTTCAGAAAGATGCTATAGGCATCAAAGCAGAGTTAAGTGTTACTTATCTTGCTGTCTATCTATATTTTCCTATTTCAGTTTTTATTTTATTTTTTTAAAGATTTTATTGGGGAAGGGGAACAGTGCTGGGGAATCGGGGGAAGGGGAACAGACAAGTTGCTGTTGGTTTGTTCTTCAGTCTAGTTGTGGAGGATGTTGCTTCGCTGGCCCAAGCTGGCACCATCATTGCACTCTTCCCAGGTGAGGCAGATCAGTCGCCGGCCTCTGGACGGCCGCTCACGGCGGCTGCTGGCCACTCATGCTGGCTGCTGGCTACACATGGTAGCTTATGGCAGCCCACTGCAGCAGGGGACTGCAGCCTATGCCGTCGCCGGCGACCCATGGCAGCCCAGCTCCAGGTCGAGCTATTGTGCAGCATTTTAGCTGTAGAGGGCAGTGTCACTGGCCCTCATATGTGGGATCCGAACCGGGACCCTCTGGCGTCCCAAGCCAGTTCTTAACCAACGCGCCACTCGGCCAGCCCTCAGTTTTGATTTTTTAATATTAACTTTTAAACCCAAATGTTAAACCAATGTTAAATAGCTTGTGTATACCTCCCAATACTAAACATAGCGGAATGCTTTCCTAAAGTGCATGTTTTATCGTCTCATTAAAAAGAAAACTATCTGGGCCGGTCAAGTGGCTCAGTTGGTTAAGAGCTCGCTCAAGAGTGTGAGCTCTGAGCAACAGGTCACTGGTTCGATTCCCGGCCCGAGCTGAGCTGCCAACAGGTGGCAGGATGACTCAGCTAAAAAAAAAAAAAAAAAAAAAAAAAACTATCACAATGTTTCCTTCAACACAAATTGAGTGTTTTAGTAATGTACTAATAATGTTAGAAATATAAAGATGACTTAATCATGATTCCTATTCAGTGGACTTAAAACTAATAGGTGTTAAGGACCTTGTTTAATACAAGGTCCAAAGCTTAGTCAGAAATTTTCCTGAATTCTGGATTATTTTCAGTGGTGTCTGGAAGCAGCAAAGTGACACATTGTACCTTTGCTCTCTTGTGGCTGTGTAGCCTTCTGAGGCGAGCAGCCAGCAAGGACCAGCACCATGGTCGTTGTCAAATGCCGGTCACCACAGATAGCCGATGGCCCTGCAGCTTCAGAAAAGCTAATAGAAGGAACTAATTCTACCCCTTCCCCCAAAATAAAGAAATGCACACATATACACATGGCCCACAGAGAAACCAGGTTGGGGGGGGCGGGTGGAGAAAAACATGGACAAAGAAAGGGGGAGAGGAAGTCTAGCTTCAAGTTTTCAAGGAATGTGGCAAACCTTTGCTCTACTTGTTTTATGGCAAGTGTGAGATGCTTTTGGCTAGCGGGGAAGGCATTTGGATGTGTCACGGGTAGAAAGTGGTAGAAATCATGTCAGGTTTGGGGAAAGTGCTGGAAGGAAGACTGGAAAGAGGCTCGTGTGGTCTGAGTGGAGGGTACAGAGGGAAAAGCCAGGGAGTCTGACTAGACTTATCGGGGGATCACCTTGTTAGGTATATAAATCTCTAATTACTATGTGGTACACCTTGAAACTAATATAATATAGTATGTCTACTCTAATTTAAAAATAAATTGAAAAAGAGAAGCCAGGGAATCTGAACAGCCCTTCTAGGACTTTCTAGCACCAAATGGGTGGGCCATGGTCTCAATGCTGAGAGTGCCAAGAAGGTATCCCCAAAAAAGGGAAAATACATAAAATGATAAATTTGTTTTTCTTGAAAATGTGAATGAAAGGGGTTTTATCCTGTTCTGCTTCATACTTTAAAGTGTTCTTCTTTTTGTTTTTCTTGAAGGATCTATAGATTGATGGAATAGGATTTTCTTTTAGCTGCTGTAGCACTGTGTTTGATTTTTTAGAAAATGGGTTATGTCAGTCCACACTAACCCACTAAACCCCTAGCTCACCACTGCAAAAATAGCCTGAGGAAGTGACAAATTAGTGTACCTCATCATACTGTGATTTGGCTTAGAGACTTTTAATAATGAGTGTGACTTCACGTGGGAAGAAAATAAACTGGCAGTTTTTACAGATATAATTTCCCAGGGATTTTAGAGATATTTACATTTTAATCACTCTAGATTTGGGGTTATGAGTGAGCCAAAGGTATGGTTAAGATTCTGTCACTCCAGGCCCAGAGATGCTCGTCTCATTGTTGACACATGTGACTGATGGCCCAGGAGATGGTGAATTGTGTGCATCGCATTGCCCATGGGATTCTTGGGGGTGGGGTGGGGTCGACAGCTAATGGTACCTATTGCACTTCAGTGTTGTGATTTGTTGTTGTTAGTCTATGGATAAAATTGTCTTCCTTTGTTTTGAGTTGTTCAAAACTACATACAAATCTCCCCTTCGGTTTTATAAAAATTAGACTTCGACATTGAGGCTGTAAAAGGTACACAAATTTAAAAATTTTGTTCTTCTAATTGTAATCACAGGTTAGATACTATGTAACAGTTTGGAGACAGGAAAGATGACCAGTAACCAAGGCACCCTCACTGGATTCGACTGGATTCGCTGTGGGTGCATGCCTTATTTTGTAAGCTCACCTTGCTTACATTATTTTCAGTGTGCTGATGTGCAGATTACAGGAAGATCGGGAAGCTGAGAGATTTATTATTTACAGAAGGTGGACAGTACAGTCTATTGCTTTAGGAAAACACACAGCTCAGAACAGCAGCCTGTTTGACATTAATGAATCATGGCGATGGCAGTGACCTTGAGAAGTCATCTATCTCATTCACCCTGTGCTTTTGCATAGGTCTGTGTCTTCCAGACACCTCTGGGCAGAACAGGCCTGTCTGTCATGTGCTGGAGGAGATCCTGGGAAGGAGGGCCTGCAGTCTCCCCTGGTTCTCCTGGCCACTGACCATCTGGTAATCCTGAGTGGGTTTAGCACCCATTACAGCCGTGCTGGGCTGATTTTATTCATTGCTGCCTGATTATTGGAACACTTTCAGAGTTTAAATTTCTCTGTCTGTTGGAGAAAAAAACAAAGTTGAACTCTAACAAAATAAAAGGTCTCATCTGTGCACAGTCCATGGAATGGTAAATTGTCCCAGGCGGACTGGATCGCCTTTCAGTAAACTAATACTGCTGAGATCCATTAAAGCAGCGGGGGGCTGCCAAGTACTCACATCCTAGACTCATCAACTCGTGTTTTTGCTGACCACTCAGTCAGTCAGCAAGAGCAATACGATAAGTCCTGGATGATAAACGTGGTTCTGTTGCAGAGACAAAATGGATCACAGTGGAGAAGAAAAAATGTTTCAGATGAGAAAAATAAATGCCAGAAGCAAGGTCTTTTTAGATTAGAGCAAGTCCTTTCAGATCCAGGAGAGTCTCATTTCCCATATGGAAGCTGTGAGGGTCGGGGGGTGTTTAAGAAACATCCCACGCTTGGCTCTTAGCCTCAGCCACCTGCAAGTCTGTGGAGCACTTTGAGGCAAACCCTTGACTCTATGGCATGTTAAGGGCAAATCTCAGGACTTGCTTAATAGAGTAGAGACATTTGTTACAACGAAACGCAGATCTGCTGTTAGTGTGAATTTATTGTGCTGCTATAGCATCTTTATTATTCCCTATAAAATACAATCTGATTTAAAAATAACCGGTCCTATGACACTCACAAGGTTGAATCTGATGGGATGTCCATTGCAGATAAATAGCCCTGTAAATAATTGATGCCTTTTGTCACTTGTGTGTGGATTCTCTTAGACCTACAGTAATTAGCAGTAAGTTTTGGAGTAAACTGGAGAGTGACAGTATCAGAAAGTCATGTAGGTTAGTGAGTTCTATTGATTGTTTAAAATAATTCCATAGTAACGACCATGGGAAAGAAGCCAGTGTTTTTCCAAGTCTGATTAATAGCTGATTTAATTCATAAGCCTTAAAGCCCACAGCAAAGATTCATTTGTTTTCAATTCTGTTTTATGTTTTTTGGAGCATTGAAGCCTGGCTAGTTTATTTAAATGAGGTACGTTTATGACTTTTAATATGATTGCCCTCCTATTCACACAGAAAGTGATATATTATAGTCAGGGAGGTAGGATGAGAGCGTCGCACTGGCTGAAACATCAGGAGGCAGCCTGGATTCCATAGTGGAGTTTGGCTCTCTCCTAATGCCGCCATAATCAAGTCCCTTACATTGTAAGGAACAGAAATCTACTCAGATGGGCTGAAGCAAACGGGGAAATTACAGTCAGGATCCAGGAATAGCTGCAGGAGTCAAGGCAGGAAATCCGGTCAGGCCTCATGACAGACCAGCATAGGGACTAGAAGCGGTCATGAGCGGTAGGTAGTGTTATATTTTTGTTGTTCCCCCAGACGGCTGCAGACAGACAGAGATGTTCTTCTTCAGTGAGGGGCATGGGGCCAGCCACGGTTGCCTTCATTTCGGATGTTTATGACTTCCCAATTCAAGGACTACCAACCAGCTAGCTAGTACCCCAACTCCTAATTCCAAATTCCCAGAAATAGCACACGATGGGCCCTGCACGCTCAGGTAGTCAAAGAGCTGCCGCCAAGAGCACAGCGCATCAGCCCAGTACCAAGGGTGCAGGGCCGCGCTCCAGCTCTGCCTGCGGTGTTTTTTGTTATTCCTCCCTTACCAACCACTCCTCCCCTGTGAGTGTTCCAAATGTTTAGAGAACAGTTACTCCACAAGGTGCAGAGGGAAGAAAAGACACTGGAGATGTTTCAGGCAGAGGCAGCAGCAGCAACGTGAGGCTGCCACAGTGTGCTGAGCATCCAGTGGGGAGTGGAAGGGGCCTACAGACACGACGAGGGAGAAGCGATTTGGAAACTGTTCAGAATCTAGCACTTTATCTTGAAGGTCATGTGTGTACTTTTTTGTTCCTCCTCCCCCCACGGAGTTGGTCATTGAAGGAGTTTAAGCAAAAACGGACAGATTTTGCATTCTCAGGAGCTTGCTTTGGGCAGGGTTTTGAAGAATGGATCAGATGGAGAAGGGCCAGAGTAAGAGGCAGAGTCACCATTTGAATGGAAGTCTCGGGTGGGAGAGAAGGGCCTGAGCTGGGGCCAGGAGGGGAAAGGAGGGACACATGAGAAATATGAAGGAGGTACAGTGGGCAAGACTTGATCAAATAGCTGTGAAGTGAGGAGAAAAGAATCAAAGGTAATACAGATTTCTGCCTGGGAAACTGGGGAAGATAGGGTGCATGAGCGGAGTTGGAACCCAGAAGCAGGTTTCAGTAGGCGATGGATGACCAGTTCAAAATTGGACCGTTGAGCTTGAAGTGTTTGTGGGACATCTAAACAGATATTTCTAGAATCCTAAGCATCTGAGTTTGAAACTTGGAGGTCAGTGCTCAAGGTATGGATTGCGATTCAAGAATACTCAGATGGTAGCTAGAGGGATGAGAATATATGGAATCACCCCAGGATAGCATATCATAGTTTTCATCAGATTCTCTAAGGGGTCCCCAAATCAAAAAATGGCTAAGGAGCTTTGCCGTAGAGTTTGCATTCTGAAAGGGGGCAATATTTTCCCCCAACAGGGCAAAAATTGGTTCTTAGGAGGCAAAAAATTTTTAGTATACCCATGGCGTTAAATAAAATTTCATGGGGGCAGTTAGAAAGAAAATGTCTTAAAAGGCTCTGTAGGGAAGTGATATAGAAAAAAGGGTGCAAAACAATGGTGCGAAGCAAAAGGAGCAGTGAGTTCTTGTCTGTTTTGCTATCAGTGTCTAAAAGCTGAGGACAAAAAGAATCGATAGTTTTTATTGCCGGCAGCAATATTGCTAGACCATGGCTTTTCCTCCTTCCTATTATTGCATCACCGCCACCATCACCACCACACATATCCAGTGTATCCCTTCTGAAAAGCTATATTACAGTGGGCTGCGTTTACTAAGGGTACAGGGAATAAAGGAAAATCATTGTATTTTTCAGGAGTGGCTCTTTTTGCCATTTCTGGTGTAACACTTTCAAAGCTGATGCACACAGTAACTGTTAAGAATATCTAGAGTTAGGAGCACATTTGAAAACCAGTCTTCCACGTTAACTGATATGTCCACTTACCTTTTCTGCTGACTGAGAAAGAAAGCACCTTTTGTGGTCTGGGGTTGCTGGAAGCTTCTAAGAATTGTACTCCCTGGGCCTTTTCTCTATCGCCTCTTTCATGGCTACTAATTTTCTCCGCTGAATATCTATTGAGCCCTCCTGTGTGCATGACACCAGATTTAAATGTTGAGTTTAAATGACACCAGGATGCATAGAGGACCTAGTACTCTCTTTGAGGAGCTTCTCTTCTCCCCCAAAAGTAAAAGCAGCAGTTCATTTCAGCGGCAAGTTGTGGCTGCAGTATAGTTGTCAGAAATCATGCTCTGAGTCCCCTCTCAGGAAAACCTAAGTCACCATAAATATCAAGAGGCTGTCACTTCACTGTGTAATGTATTATGTATATGCCTAATCTTAATTCTTTTAGAAGTTGCTTATGAAAAAAGATGGTTGAATTAACCAAATTTCACTAATCTTTCCATTCTTTTCTTTTAATGTAAATTATTGGCCACCCTTGGGGCCAGAGCTGAGAGCAGCAAGTTTTGGAAGGGGAAAGCAAGATCAGCGGGTTTCTGGCCACTGTGGTTCATTAAGTCAGAAATAGTTTATGTGCATTAACTCTTGTTCTAAAGCGCTCTCGTTTTTAAACATATGTGGGTATGGGTTTTCATAGAGTAAGCGTCTGCTTTGTGCACTTCAAGAAAAACAGCCTGGCCCTTTGAACCTGTAATTCATCCTGAAGCCCTATTACTGACCATGGAGCTATTATTGGGCCTCCACAGTCAGGACCCTGCGAGCGTGCTGTGTGTGTGCTTACCTTACCTAACCAGGACCAAATGCAGCCACACTGCAACAGCAGCAGCACGGGAGCGCAGGGAGAAAGTGAGCGTGCATCATTAGAAGGAAAGACCATTCTTCTTTCCTTTCCTAGTGAACCATCATATAGCTGAAAGGGTTTGGGTTTTTTCATTCTTCCAAAAAGATCCCATAAGATAGACCACCATTACATTTATCATTCTTTTCCGCTTTCTTTCATGGGATGAATCATAATTCTATGTTTGAAATTATTTAGGAGCATTTCAGTGTTTAGCAACTTCCAAAATATTTTATTTTAAATACATCTTTGGTTTTAATTCATAAACCAACTGCCCTGTTTGTGAAGGGAAGGCCAGGCCTCTGTTTTATATGTGCTCTGTGAGTCTGCCGTATAATGAAGTGTACAGTATACGAGTGTACGTGCTTTAGATTACGTGCTTTGGAGACAGCTTTCCTTTTCAGACCCTGCTTTTTGTGTCAGCTGACTGGCACCCGCAGTGCTGGGGGAATGGAGTGGTTCTTTGGTGACTCCAGATAGCTGTCAGGATTAATCTGTAGACAGGAAAAGATTTTCCTTGAAAAGAAGCTTGAGGAAACTGCCGAGCAGTGCTTGCACATCATTCTAAGGATGCACTTATTGCCATGATGGAGGCAAGGAAGGGGGACACTGATTTTGCAAATTAAAATTGTGAGCCTCCTTTCTTGACAAGTGAAAATCAGATTCAGTGGGTTTTAAAAAAATATTTAACTTGTAAATTCTTTACATTTTGATAAATTAAACTTATTCACTTGTAAAGCAGGTCATATTCTCCTTTTCATTCTGAAGAAGTAAAGCTGGCGTTTTCTCACCCTTAACTACCAAGGAACCAGATGAGAGCCAAAATTCAATGTAATCTCTTCCTTTTGAGTGAGAGGTATCCAGTTAACATGGAAAAAGAAATCTCTGTTTTCTGTTGTTTCTTCTGACCTTGTTTCAGGAAGCCAGCAGTTGTCTAATTTGTGAGCAGTCTTTCTTTCCAGTTGTTAAAAGCAGAAATTATTTTTTAATAATGTATCTATAAATTATTCATTAAGGAGCACACAAAAACGTTACTTATAGATTGACTTGTCCTTGAGGGATTGTATCATCAGTTGTGGTAGCCTGCTACTCTTGCTAGTATGATTATAGAGTGTCAGGTTTTTATAGCATGATTATAAGTGTGTCAGATTTTTTACTTCCTGTTTTAGTTCAGTTCTCATAGTTGTGCAGATTAGGCCCTAGGTCCATGGCCAGGGTCTTATGGACAAATGCAAATTTAAGTTAAAAAAACAACAGGAATTCAACAGCTGTTGCCATTCTGTGCTAGCAAAGCACAGAATGTAATGGAATGTACTGAAACATAGCCTTGATGTTCAGCCTGATTCCAAGCATAGCTATTCTCAGCTTGTGAGCTTGAGCAAGCTAGTTAAACACTACGATTGTGCCTCAGTTTACTCATCTCTAAAATGGGGGTGGTGATGGTGTCTACCTCATAAATTCCAAGGAATTGGTAAGATAAATGGAGAAAGTGCTTAATTTAGTGCCTGGCATAGACTCAGTGCTCAATAAATGTTAATTACTTTTTTTCTTGCCATAGGTATACTATTAGCATCATAAGTCACTCGATATTAGCCTTGATGTTTTAAGTGTTACAGTTTAGCACAGTCCTGAAAACACCTTTGGAGGCTGGATTCTCAGTCTCCCTCAAGTACTTAGGAATTTCTGTTGTCATAGGATTCAGTTTTCCTAGGGCTTGATTCATTTACACAAAACTAGCACCTTACTACATGATTTTAAGGGATCTCTGGGAGGAGTCTTACAGCAGAGAGAATCCATCACCTCTCACGAGCCATGGGACCTTGCCTTCTTCATCAACCTAGTTGCCTTAGTTCTTCTCCAGCCTATGATGATATGCCAATAGTTTCATTGTATCCTGTTAGAAGAGCTGAAAAAGAGTAAGGTTAAAGGGTTTGCTCTAGGTTACCTGGGCTTGGTAGCAGAACCAAGCACAAACCATGATGAGTGCTATTTGTGGATATGGTTTATTGTATAAAGTCCTTCCACAGCTAAGGTAACATATGTACCATATTAGCTGCCAAGGGCAGCCAAGAAATATTGCAAAGGTTTTTATCTCATGGATCGACTTGCTTAAATGTTAATTCTAAACATTTCATCATAAATATTTAAAGCAAATAACCAATTTCCACTAAATCATAAAGCACAACTCTTGTTAGTCTGAAATCATGTGCATGGAAAATTGCACATCACTTTAATGTATTTTCTGTCTGCTTTGGTGTCCATGTAAAAATAACAAACCACAGATGCATGATGACATCATCAGCACTGAACCAAAGAAGGAAGAAAAGAAAATCATTTTGTGAGCTGAAGATTTTGTGAGCTGAGGATTTAAACTGTTCCCTGTCAGGCCTTCAGTGCTTCATATTTTTAGGAGGGAGTTCCTGTGTGTAGAGTCAGCTGTAAGATCAAGGACAGTTAACACTCATTCCTGCAAAATGAGTCCAAAATTTAAACACAGTGTCCTCCAAATGTCCCTTGGCACCAATGAATGTGACTTTTTTTTCTTAATGCTACATTAGGTTCTCTAGTTCATCCTTCTCAGCTCCATTGCATTTTCTCTAATGCTGTGTCCAATTTTAAATGATTTGAGTGATGGGCCCTCCATCTTTTATCTGGCCAACGTCACCCCAGAGTGCCAGGATTCACAAGGCCTCGTTCCCTGTGGCAGCCATGCTGCGGCAGACCTGAAAGAGGAGTGGCAGAGCTCACAGGGTTTTAATTGCTGCCTAATAGCCTATAGCAACCTGAGCATTTTATTAAGAGGGCATTTAAAATTAGCATTTTAGTCCAGAAGATGCTTTCACACTGCAGCAAAAATCCTGCTAAGAGAATGTCTGATATGCAACCTAACATCACCATTTTCTTAATTTCTTCCCATTACTCGTAGTAATACACCCCTCAAGCCATTTTATATTCTTATTTTTGTACTTCCCCGATTACATAAATAATTTTATCTCCTCCTTTTCTGTTTTTCCCAGTTATGTTTGCCCAGAGTAGTCATAATAAGTATAATCCTGCCAATAGAATTGGAGTGTATTATAATACATGCAGAGCTTTCAGAGTTAGAGTTACTTGTTAAAGTAAAGTAGATATTGATGAATCCCATAGAAGTAGCAATATGTACCTTCTCATAGCAATAATCAGGATAGTTTTTATTCTTTTTTTTTAATTTTACCTTCATCTCCTTCTCTTAAATCATTCAGTTTTGTCATTTTCGGGCCTCTCTCTGCTATTACTGACACTCCCATGAGTGAAAGACAGATTTCAATATCATCATCTTTCTAGAGAGGAATTTTTATCTCTCCTCTGTGATGATATTTGAGCAACTTGCCATCATACCATGGTTATTTAATTCTATTGTACTTGTAAGCAATTCTCCAACCTGCTGACGGGTGTCACTTAGAAACCTTACTGGTGTTTTTCCTTTCTTCTGCTATGCCATCAAATCCTGCCACCTCATCCCTGCAGCTGTGCCTGTCTCACCAGTATATCACTACCTGATAAAAAGAAATTTGGGGAAATGAAATACTGTCTAATTGAGACTTATATACACCGAGACATAAGCATCCCATTTCATATTCTGTGTGACACCACTGGAATTCTTTGTCCTTTGCTCTTTAGGAGTAATTTATACTCCTCTAAGAAGTAATTTCATATACCGTATTTGCCGGCGTATAAGACGATTTTTTGGCCCTGAAAAATATGCCTCCAAGTGGGGGATCGTCTTATACGCCAGGTACACTTCAGATAGAC
>NW_017731825.1:400656-420460 GCF_001890085.2 Hipposideros armiger
TGGGTGTATGCTCGGCTGTTATGCGATTTTGCTGTTATGCGATTTTACCACACTCGCAAAATCTACGGTACCAGTCTATAGAGTGTGTTTTCTTTAGTGAATTACCAGTATGTTTACCGGTAATAAACTTGCACTGTTTTGTGTATATGTTTGATTACATACAGCCTTGTGACAGTTTTCCTGCATGTCATAAGCATTTGAATATAAATTAAAATGTTGAAATCAAATATTAAAATGTTGAAATCAAATCTGATATTGTTTTACCTTTTATTTGGTGTGTGGAAGGTGTGCGGAAGAGCGGGTAGTCTTATACGGCGAGTATATAACAAACTCTGTATTTTGAGTGGAAATGTTAGGGGGTCATCTTATATGCCCAGTCGTCTTATACGCCAGCAAATACGGTAAGTATTATTTGCATTGATGAATTTTAACAATCTTTAAAAATTCCATATTCTTAAATGCAGTTTTTATAATGATTACCTTTTGTTTATCCACTTTGATTCCTTCATTTGGCAAACATCTGAGGATATTCAGGGCACCTACTGGACACTGTACTGGGTGCTTTGAAAAGGGAAATGAACAAGGAAAAGTCTCTGTTTTCAAAAGCTCAGAGTCCAGGAGATAAAGCCCAAAAGTACACCTTAACTATCATACAATGTGAGATACTCTAGACCAGAAGTGCTGTGAGCACTGATGAGGGAGAAATTAATGCCTCTTGTGGTAACTCAGGACTCATGGGAGACTATTACATAAAGTATATGCCATTTGAGCTGGGCTTTACAGGAGAAGTCAGGGCTCAGTGAGGGAGCCCGGAGAGAAAGGTGTGCCCAGGAGCAGAAACAGGTGAGGAAGCCATAGACACCTGAAGAACACTGAGGAATGATCTGTGATTCAAACATAGGGCATAGGATGCAAGTAGCTAGCACTGGAGCCAAAAAACTAAGTGGAGGTACACTGAAAAAGTGGGGCAGCAGTCTAGGAATTCAGAGGCACATTAAGCCCAAAGTCATTAATCTTTGCTTTTGAAACGTGTGTTTTTATTGCTGTATGACTATAGGTGTTTATTATGATTTAGACTAATGGTTCCCTCCGTAGCTGTGCATTAGACTCTCTGCCTCATTCCAATTAAATTAGAATCTCTAAGGGTGAGATTCATATTTTTTAAAGCTCCCCAGCTGATTCTCAAGGGCAGCCAGGGTTGAGAACTACTGACCCCAGCCCCCTCAACACTTGAACAGACTAGGGGAGGCACCCAAGGAGATCTGGCTCATCAAAACTGAAAAGGGGTACCTTTAAGTCAAAATCCACTCCACCCTCACACTGGTAGGAAGCAGCAACCTCTGCCTCTACCCACAGGTCTTTCCCCTGCAGCACTGATGCGTGCTCACATCACTTCCACTTACTAATGGATAAACAAAGCCCTGTCATGACTCTGCAGCCTCCCACTAGCCATCATCCCTGGTCCTCTTCATAGCCACGCCCTGTGCTTCCAGTCTTATTTCCGCTCCAGCCTGGCCTAGCGCAGACGCCAGCCCCACTGCACTGCCCGGACTCCCCAGCTTTCCAGGGGACCCTGCACCTGCTACTCCTTCTGCCCGGGCTTTCCTTCCACACAGTTTCTCCTGGCATCACCCCCTCGTTGTTTAGTACCCAGAGATCACATCTAGGAAGCCCCCTCTGATCGTCCCAGTCTGGATTAGGTACCATTCCTTTGTGCTGCCATGCTATTTTGTGTAGAATTTGTTAATAACATGTATTAATACATATTGTAATTGTCTGCATTGAAACAATGGGCCTTCTAGGAATTCACTTATTCATATTTGTTTCCACTTATAGTACCTAACAGTACTCGATACATAATAAGTCCTTGATAAAAAATTCCTAAGTTAATGATGTGAAATGTATTGATTTAACTTTTTTTTTTAACTTATTGGGAAACAGTGTGTTTTTTCCAGGACCCATCAGCTCCAAGTCAAGTCACTGTTTTCAATCTAGTTGTGAAGGGCACAGCTCAGCTCCAAGTCAAGCCACTATCTTTCAATCTAGTTGTGGAGGGTGCAGCTCACTGGCCCATGAGGGAATCAAACCGGCAACTTTGGTGTTAAGAGCCTGCGCTCTAACCAACTGAGCTAACCCTGATTAACATGTTTGAGTGCCTATAATATGTTATCTACCAGTTACTGAGCACTTAGTATGTGCTGACTGCCTAACCACATGTATTATTTAACTCCTCAAAGTTAGGTACTATTATTTTCCCCTTTGCAAATGAGGAAACTTGAGGCTTTGAGAAGTTAATAAACCAAAACTGAATTGCTCTTTTTGGTATCTCTCAAATTTCTCAAAAAGTATTAACTGTATGTCACACTCAGTCTGACCTGGAGAGACTTCTGCAATTTAGATGTAAAATTTTTAAAGCATAGCATATTATCTTCCAATTATATTTATTTTGTAAATTGGCAACATTGTCAGTTGTCTCTAGGTTTGTCAAATGACTTTTTGTAAAAGATGGGATCTTGTGTGGTTTAATAATTTCTTTTTGTCTAACATTTATACTTTTGCTAGCCCTTCAGTAAAAACAGAGGACCAGCAGTTCATTTTATTTGGGGATTAAGAGAAACCAAATGATAAAATCAACAGATAGTACTACAACCCCCAATTCCCAAGCCTCTCTCCCCACTCCCCACTGAAGAACCTCTTAAGCCAATAGTTTGAACACCCTCCTCAGGAAAGCTGCTCATAAACAGAACAATCGGCCAATTTGACTGTCCCGTTCCTTCCTCCTCCTCCCTGCTAATGAGCAGTGAAATGGCCTAATGACTAGGGCCAGAAGGAAGGGAGAGCAGAGAGGGAGGCCCAAGCAATCCACACACTGAATTATCAGCCTCCATGTAATTGAGTTTTCTTTGGCTTTCTTCTTCTCAGAGTTCAGCATTTTCAAGTTACCCGGGACACACTGTTTCTCCCGGCACCGAGGCAGCCGTGTTTTCAGTTTCTGCCATGATCACTTTGATGCAGCTGTGTGGGCCAGAAGGCTTGTGCTTCTGACAAGGAGTCCAGACAGGGAGCTGGGAGAACTCTTGAGTGACACAGTTCCCTTTTCCACCAAGAGTCAGGCCCAGAATGGCCTTTTCACGCCCCTGTCTGTTAGACTGGGCATGATAGAGGCTGCCTAGCATCTGTGTGGCAGGAGCAGCCCTGGAAGATAAGGCAGGTGCTGAGCAGAATAGGAATGCAGCCCCGCTTCACTTAAGCCCCGAAGTGGGGAAATAACTGTTGGTGGCGTAAGGTGACCATTTTCCTGGTTTGCCTGAGGCTGAGCAGTTTCCTGGGTGGTGAGACTTTCCCTACTAAAACCAGCACCTTCCCTGGATGGTTGGTCACCCTGTGTGCTTAACTTTCCTTAGCTTAACAAAAAGTTCACAATCAGGTGGAAATCATTTCCTATTGTCTATAAATTCTGTTTGACTCACTGAGTGAAAACAAAGAAACATGAGAATTTCCTTGGACTCCCTGGAATAAGCAGTAAAATTGAACGGATCCTTGTTGAAAGTTGTCTCCCTACCCCACCTGTATCTCGCTCTCCACGTCTGATTTAGAACGCTGGGCGCCCTGCTCCCCACGCCTATGAGGTGTCTCTCTGTTCTGCCTCCCCCTCTCCCTCACTGCTGCTGCAGTAACCCCAAAGAGGATGTGCAGCGTGTACTTTCTCCTGCTCTGGCACTTGCTTCCCAGGGCTCTGCTGAGATGCAGCTGGCTGAGCCGGGGCATTAGGAAACCTCCAGACGCCCCACAGCTGAGTCTGTCAGGTCCCCTGCAACAGCTGTTATCTGAACCAACTGGGTCGCGTCAACAGCAGCGCAGGAAGGGTGCAGTACAAATGGCAGGACACACACCAGACAAGCCCATGTCTGCTCCAGAGTCTAGATCACCCCATCTGCATGTGCGGCATGGCGATTGTTCTAGAGAGGGTGGGAAAGGGAGGAAGTGGTGGTTCTCCACTGCTGTCAAATAAACAGCAGCCAGTGCTGTCTGTGCAGCTGTTTCAATGTGAGAGGGAGCTGAAATATTTTATTTTTACTGGTGGAATCTCTCTCTCTCTCTCTCTCTCTCTCTCTCTCTCTCTCTCTCTCTCTCTCTCTCTCTCTTCACACACACACACACACACACACACACACATCCCTTTCTTGCAGAGAGAGAGAGACTGGCTAACAAAATCACTCAAGGATTTGAATCTTTCTGTAGAATAGTGATAATTTTTGGAACTGTCTGAACATATCCCAGTTTGGAAATTTAATTAATGACAAACCAGTTCAGAGATGAAATAGCTAAATAATCTGAAACAACCATTTGAAGAGCTGGTAGAAGGAATGGGACAAGGTGGCGGATGGAAGAGCAGCAACAAGGTGAAAATGTTATTTCAAGGCAAGGAGAAATAAAGAGGTGTAGTCCTCAGGTGGAAGGCAGGGGAGGAAATGAGGAGGAATGGTTATTATCTCCTGTATTATTGTCCTACATACAATTTGAGAGGTAGTAAGTACCCTTGGGACTATAGCAGCGTGGAAGACCCAAGGTCTCAGACTCAGTAAGTCCAGAAAAGATCCTTGATTGAGCCTTTATCCGTATAGGAAAAACCACAGGGGTGGACATACCCTTGTGAAAAACAGTTAAGCTTTCAGGTAAGGATGGCAGAAGGAACACATGATTTCCACGCCCTTGAGAACAAAACCCCACTAAAATGACAGTAAAAGGATTTGTTTAAGGTATTAACCAGAAGGATAAAAAAAATGGGAAGATGAGGTAAAAAACATGGAAGAGGAAGCTGTAAAACAGATAAACAAGTGGTAAGTGATTTAACAGGCTCAATAAAACTGAATCCTAAGCCACCGAATCCCTGAAGGCTTAGGATTTGGAGGCACCAGGTGCCTTTGAAGCTGTGGTGCATGAAGTGGTAGCAAAAGGCTGAAATGAGGGGGATGGTTAACTGTGTGTTTATGCAACAGTGGAGAGCTCCGGATTCTCTCCCCCACATCACAGAGCTGTGACCGCTTCTGTGCCACTCAAATGGAAAACTGGAAATGTGTTCTCCTCCCCTACCCCCCCTCAGCTTTGACATGTAATTGACATATAACATTGTGTAAGTTTGGCATAATGATGTGTAACATGATGATATAATCCACTTATATATTGTGAAATGATTACCACAATAGGGTTAGTTAGCACCTCCATCACCTCACATAGTGCCTTTTATGTGTGTGTGGTAAGAGCAATTAAGATCTACTTTCTTAGCAGCTTTCAAGTGTATAATACAGCTTTGTTAACTAAAATCACCATGCTCCGTATGAGATCCCCAGAACTTATTCAGCTTATAACTTCATTCCCCGTCTTCAAAGGTTTATACTTGTTAACCAACATCTCCCCATTTCTCCCAGCCCCCCGCTTCTGGCAACCACCATTCTAATGTGTTTCTAATGAGTTATGCTTTTATAGATTCCACATGTAAGTAAGATAATAAAATATGTCTTTGACATTGGAAATTTATTCTTTGATGAAAGTAAAAAGAGGGTCTCAAAACTAGGAAGGACACCATGTGCAGTAGAGAAAAGTTGTACTATAGGAAGATTAAATGGTCATATGCTGAGATGCCACCTGTCAGTAACACCTTGCTACCCCCCCCACCATCCTCCCTCCACACACAGACAAATACCCCTGCTCTGTTTCACCACTTAATTCCTAGAACTCTACTAGTCAGGCCATGCAGAGGGTTAGAAACATCTTCCTAGGCAATCTGACCAGCCCAAGAGGAAAGAGAAAAGAATCTGAAAGTGGGGTTTTCCTGACAGTTGACCCATTCCAGTAACTGTATTCTCAGAATTTCCTATTGTATGTCTAGGTTCCTTCCTGGAAACCTTGACAACCAGATATCTGAAGAAACTAATAAAAACAAACAGGAAGAAAAAAAAAACTATATAGGGAGATGAAAACTAAAATAATAATAATTGCTACCTTCCAGGAGATTAAATATGGCAATCTTAGACCAAGAAGAAGATGCCATAAAAAAGGAACATTTGGAGAATAAGGAGTACAGTTGAAGATTTAAAATATTAAAGCATAAATGAAAAACTCAGTAGACAGCACAGATGATAACGTTGAGGATCTTTCCCAGAAAGCAGAACAAAATGACAAAAATGGCAAATAGAGAAAGTATAAAAGTGCAGATGAAGATAAGGAGGCCTAATCCATCTAAGAGTTTCATAAAGAGAGATTAGAAAAATTCCAGGGGACAAAATCAATAACAATTCAGAAAATTTACCAAAACTGAAGTGCATGGGTTTCCAGATTGCAGGGGCCTCCTGAGTGCCCAACTCAGTGGAAGAAAATAGACACACACCAGGGTACATTATCATAAGATTTCAGAATACTAGGGATGTTGAGAAAATCTACATGCTTCCAGAGTAGGACGTGTTGTTTAGAAAGAAAGAGGAGGAGGAGGAGGAGGAGGGGAGAGACTGAGAAATCAGGTATCATAATGACTACTCAGTAGCAAAACTGGAAGCTTTACAGGCCGTAGAATAAGACCTTCAAAGTTCTGAAGAAAAACTACTTGCAACTTAAAATTCTATACCCAGCCAAACTACCAATCAAATATGGAAGTAGGCTAAAGATCTGTTCAGGCAAAGCCTTAAAATTTTTACCTTCCAGATACCATTGTGAAAAGCTATTGGGAGATGCTTTCCAGCAAAATGAGAGAGTAGACCAAGAAAGAAGACAGCGTGAGATACAGGCTAGGGGCAATTTATCAGGGGAGAGAGAGATGAAAGGGACCCCTAGAATGATGGTAAAGACAGATCCCAGGATGATTCTTGCATAAGATTTAGAGGGCAGCCAGACTTGATTGAAACCAGCCAGAAGACTTTTTCAAGAAATTTCTAGAAATACTTGATATGTCAGAATGTTTCGAGAGGAGCTTTAGTTCAGAAACTAAGGGACGATTGGGAGAAAGGAGATGAATTGGTGCTAAGTGTATACAAAACTAAGCAAAACAAAAAATCAAGACTATTTTTAACTCTAGAAGGGAAAAAAATTGTACAGGAAAGGAAAGTACTCCATATATTAGTTGTTTACATAACCATAATGTTATGTAATGTTATGTATGTTATGTTATAATGTTTACATAATGATAATGTAAACACTGAATATTGATTCAGCCAAAGTTACAGTACAGTTTAAATTGGGGGGATTGGAAAAAGGTGCATGTAGAGAGGGGAGAGCTAAATACTTGTTTTGCATGGTAGTAGATTGTTAGAGAAAGCTTTAAACTGAAAAATCAAGTAATAGCATTAAAAGCATGATAATTATAGCTCTGAGATAAATCCTAAAACAATCCACTAAAATAGGTAGAAATGGTTGCCTCTGGGGAGGGGAGGAAATGGAGCATGGGGGATATGTTTTGTAATAAACCTTACAGGCTATTTGATTTTTTTAAACTACGTACATGTAAACCTTTATTTTTACAATGTAAAAGAAGAAAAAGAAATAGTTAAGCTAGTTTTGTTTTGTTTTAATGAGGAGTCCAACACCACTGCGGTAGCAGTGACTATTAGTAATATAATAGAATCTTCTTGTTTATTAGAAAATAAAGCCTCTCTTACAAAGTACGCATTTTACTTTATGTGCGTTCATCTCATAAGTCTTTCGTTCCTTGAATTTCTGACACAAGTGTAAGAATTGACATTTTCTTTCTGATCACTGGCTTAGCACTAATGCTGTACCAATAAAGTCTAGGTCATGTTTGGTTGAACTCTCAAGAAGCTTTGGGGAGGGGAAAAAAATCCCTGCCAAATGATTCTATCTCCCAACTGTTTACTAATCCAGCAGAAATATGGATTGGGGACAGGCTTCAAAATTGAACTTCAACAGTGCAATGGACTCCTAACCCCAAAGGTGTGAGAATGGGGAAGTGTCTTTTAAAATGATTGGGCAGACTTTTAGGGGTTTGAAAGTGTCCCATCTCTGCTCAGCCCATACTATAAGCCACAGACTCTGCAGACCACCAAATATGCCACTTGGAGCATCTTGCTATTTTCTTTTCTCTTTTGCTTGTGTTAAAGTTTTAACAGATTGACAGACGTGAGCAGCAAAATCTCTTATACCAGTAGTGCTGAAATTAGTAATCCTTCATGCGATTTGGAAACTGGAGTCCAGGCTTCTACAGTGACAATCACTTATGCCCTTCCAGCTTTAATAATCCCTGAGATAGTACATTATACATATCCATACCACTTTGGGCACCCAGGACAAAAGTACCTCTCTTTCTCCTTTCCCTCTTCCTGTTATTGTTTGTGTTTCCTGTGCTGTTGGTGGTGAGCATTCTTCTCAAGTTTTGTGTAGGATTATTTTTATTTACTTTGACTACTCTGCCTCTGGTTGGTTGCTTTGTACATAGTTATACTGATGCTTGAATTATGCTCTAAGTAAATCTCTAGATCTTTTTCTTTTTTCTGGTCCATTATCTGGGTACAGGTCCAGAATTCCTCAAAGGGCAAAGAAGGGTCCCTGAAATTTCCTGTGAGCATTGAAGCACTCTGGAACTTTTATGGGCTGGACTTGTTTTCCCTAAATACATTTTAGTTAGTTCTTTTCAGAGCTATAATTGCTTGCAAGACAGGTTTCTTTACATAGCGTATAAAGAATACAGAGGCTTTGAGGGACGTTGTCCTGTGGAACTTTGAAGTCTCCAGCCTGATTGTATGAGTGGGGGGTGGTGAGGGGCGGGGCATGGGTTTCCATGAAAGGAAATGATGCACGTGAAGCCCAGCACGTGGGACAGGGTCAGAAGTTGGTAGCATCTCTTTTAATTCCAGTGCTAGTTTCTCGGGGGTTTGGATGAAAGTTGGTGATTTCCTTACCCCCTCTGCTCTCTAGTACTCTCTTGACATTGGTGCTCAGTTTTCACTTCTGTTGTTCTGACTGTCTTGGGCAATTCCTACCTTATTTCTCAGTGTGTCAAATGTTTACATTCTTAGAAGGATTCTTAGATTTTTCTTTGGGGAAAGGCAAATTCTTTCTGCTTGTGTTTGCCTCTCTTCCTTCTCTATTTAATCTTCTACTCAAAAGGAAAAAAGGTGGGGGGGGGGCTCCTCCAGCCCTCAAAATTTTAAGTTACCGTAAATGGCATATATCCACCATGATCTTAGGTTTAAAAAAAGAGACACTTTCCTTA
Organism: Hipposideros armiger; assembly: GCF_001890085.2. Classification (NCBI taxonomy): domain Eukaryota; kingdom Metazoa; phylum Chordata; class Mammalia; order Chiroptera; family Hipposideridae; genus Hipposideros; species Hipposideros armiger. Next base: position 409,877 of record NW_017731825.1, read on the forward strand.
GCCACCATGAATCCTAAAGCAGGCTTGCTACAGGTCATAGTCACCAAATGAGTTCTTACAGATTCATAGGGAAACTAACAAATTTAATTTTCTTCTGCTTTTTCTCTGGTGCACAATTCCATTACACTCATTTGTCTACATTCGTGGAAATGCACAGCCCGTTGGATAAACTGAAAAAGATTATGCAGCCATTTTAAAGATAAAACTAGTGAAATTCTCTCCTCCTATCCCAGCATCTCAGGCTAGGGGCAAAGTTAATGAAAAAATGCAAATGTTGAACTTTTGGTAATTTAGTTCCATTTCTTAAAATATACTTTGTGTTGGTTTCAAATGTTTTATTGAGCAATAAAATCGGTTAACAGTATTCCCACATGGGGATTTGTTCACATTAGCACATAGCAGAGATAGAAGAAGGGATTGGTTTATTCATATTCATGCTCTCTCTCTCCTTCTCCCTCTCCCTCCTCTACCCCTACCTTTATTACCCCCCCATCTTGCTGTCCCCTCCCCTCCCTCCATCTCTCCCTTATTGATTTTTCATTTTATATCCTCCACTTCCCATTTTGTCTCTCTTATAATCCCTTGAAAATTAAAATCTGAAAAAAAAGCAAAGATAAAAAGAAAACCAAACTATGAAATAAATAAGACATTTCTTTCCATGAAATTCAAATCAGTTCCTCTATCCGAATCCTAAGAAGCCTACTTAATTAGATTTTTGCCTACATCCTGCTAAATATCTATCAAAGTTATCCTGTGTCCACACCTTAGACTCACGTACACTGTATCCATGTTCTCAGGCAGAGCTAGTTGTGCCTTCCCCATTTGACCCTTCTTTTATTCCCACCGGGAGAAGTTTTATAACTGTTTATCCTTCCAATTTAGCAAGTTGGTCTGTAAAGTTCTCTGCTAAATAGATCGCCTACCAACCAATGGATAATTATTTGATTTTCTAATTTGTTGTTTCCTGACCTGAAATGTAAATTTCACGGGGAAGAGAATTTATCGCTATTGTTCAATCCCATGTCCCAGCACCCAGCAGCAGTAGCTGGCCCTCAGTAAAGACTCAGTTAATATTTGTTGGGTGATTCCACGGTCACGTGGGTGTGTATGTGGGGAGGGGTATTTTTCTTTTAGCCATGTTTGTTTTATTTTGGTCTTTGAAACAAGAGTAGTTCACAGGGAGGACTTTTAAAGTTCATGTTGCTAAGTTCAGTGTTTTAAGGTTAGGCCACCGTGTGTAAATAGGTAAAAAGCACGTGTGCTGTCCCTCGTCACTGCTGCCAGTGGTGTTTTAGTCTTCCCTGTAAACTGCACTATAAACCTCTCTAGATGAAGCCCATGTCCTGTCTTTTGAGTTCATTCTTCACAACGCTTAGCACAACGTCTTGTACCTTGTAGGGGTTTATTAAGTCTTGATTAAAAGCAGATTTACCCAATGTACCTACAAGAGCTATTGACTGGTAAATGTGCAAGCAGGGAATTTAAATGAATTAAATAAATTTTACATATTATATCATTTTCACATGATTTATGTAAATATTATAATTAAGTTATGTTGTGATATTCATTCCAAATATAATTTCATAAGTTGAAGGCATATTGTTATGGCAGGTTTTAGGTTCTACATATTCTTGTGTGTGTGTGTGGGGGGGGGAAAGCTGTTCAAAATTCATTTATTTTCCCCAAATAAAAACAGCTCTTAAATATTTATCTCTTCAGTTGGAATGCCTATCTATTATGGTAGCCCTGGGTTATGATGTGTTAGTAATTATTTACCCATCTTACCCCTCTGCATCCCTGATTCTCCATCGCATCAATTTTCTCTAAAAAACAAGATGACTTCTTGTTTCGCTTGCCCTTCAGGTTGAGTGAGGTGGTGGTGGAACAGGAGCGCTCCCTCTGCAGGACTGACGGTCAGGTAGCACCGGGACTGCTCCCTGAGGTGGCAGCCTCTGCCCAGGCTAACTCTGGACACAGCATTTAACCTTTCCATAATTCTTCCTCTCCCAAATAAGCAAATGCTGCTGGGAACCTTTGCTGAAGTCAGGAGAGGAGAATCTATAGCTCCACACATCAGCCAGAGGGAAGGTTTTCTAAGAGTAACAAATCTTTTCTGTGGCAACATGCTTTTTCTAGAAGCCTTTTGTCATTCTGGCAGTAAACTGTTTTCTACTTGCTGCCTTAGCAACAAGACATGAAGTCGCTTCCCCCTCCAGTCTGTGGTTTGAATATAAGAGCACTAACATTGTATGTAGAACTACAAGAAAATATCATACTGGGGAAACCACAGACATGACTGCTTTTTGGGTTAGGGGATTATTTATGTACATTCCTAGAATCTCCTTGAAAAGAAAGGTCACATAGGAAATCGTGGAAATGGTGAATCCGCGCGCCACATGATCCCAAGTCCCTAGTAAATGCTGTAGTAAGAGTTTTTGGTATGTGACTACACCTGGCTGAGTAAAGAACAGTTTTTCTCCTTAGGGTTCTCTCTGGCTGCCTCAGAGGAAGAACCAAATGTTCAGGATCCCTTCTTGTGCACTAGTCTCAGGCTAACTCTAGTTTTCTCAAGAGCCTTTGTTTAACCCAAGGATATGAAGTTCACTTTGAGAATAAAACTTTGTTTACTAAAGGATAAAATTCTGATGGATTTTGGCTGTAGTTGATCCCTTGAGAGCTCATTTAAATATTTCTTCCTGAAGTCAATGTTATCTTGTAGTAGAACCTGCTCAGTACAGAAGTTAGGTGATCATATAACTAGAGGCAAAGGTTAAGGATTAATTATAACCACAAGTACGTGTGTGCTCCACCAGAGCTAAAGGCTAGAGAGAATACCAAGGGGTTCAAAGCGGGAGCATGTACGTTGCTGTTTTTCTCTGTTTTCTTTAGTATGTTAAAGATATACTGCATGTGACTTCGAAATTAAATGTAATAGCATCCTGACAAGAACTGATGGCAAGATCGGTTAAGACTAGGAATTTGTACCTTCCCAGAGCAGGCAGGGAATCCAATGAAATCTCTGAAGCAAAATTGCCCTAGGTCACAGTATTATGATATCTCTCTGCTGGGAAATGCTGTTTTTCTGAAACTTCCAGTGTTTGCACACAAAAAAAGAAACGCTTGTGGGTATGGGCAGCTAGACTGACATGCGCAAAAGATTGTTCCCTCTCCGCCTCACGCATAGCTGAGTTAGGTCAAGAATTTTTTAAATAGGCTTTTCTAAAGACTAGGGCCTGAAAGCAGGAAATACCATAGAGCCAGGTCACTTGCAACTTGGAATGTAGCTTTTTACTATAACACATATTACTTATGTCCTTTAAATATCCTGTAAGTTTTGGGTTGCTGACCTCATTTTATAGAGAAAGAGACTAAGATTCAGAAAGGCTTAAAGCATTTTTTTCCCAGTCACCCAGCTGACTGAGTGATGGGGACGGGCCGCAAACCTGGTCAGTTAGACTGTAAGGCACATTTTTCAGAACCTTCCAGTGTCTTTCTCAATTTTAGCTATCCTTGGAGATGTTAGGTTTCGTTTTATTAAAGAAGACAGAGTCTCTTTTCACCCACGGTATTATAGCTCCAAGAAACTTCTGCAGTGAGACATCCTGTTCTGGACTGTGTTCCGGATCCGGTCTTTGTCAGTAACTGGAAGACAACTAACACAGGGAAGGGAGGAGAGTACCAGAAACAGACTGCTACATTGGGGCTCATGTGGACAGCATGTGTCCGCACCCAAAATGGCTGATCTGTTGCTTCTCTGCCTTCCTCCGCGCTGTTTAAGTTTTAATTATCTTCCAACTGTCTGAGCTGCTGTTGAGGACCTCAGAGAGAACAAAGGAGAGCTGTTACATTTTCAGCAGTGCTCCTGTCTGAACACTGATGAAGTCACTAGCTGTCACTGCCCTTATTATCAGGTTAAATTAGAGTTTTACTGTACATGGGAGAGATGATGGTGAAAGGAAAGAAATTAACCTTAAACTTTGCCTTTAATTCAAAATCTTTTGTGACAGAAAACATGTGGTATCTTCTCCTCTTTAGGCGTTATCACCCAGAAGCAAGTTTTTAAAAAAAAAAATTAAAAAGAGAGAGAGGACTCTTTCCCTTCCCCATCTCTTGAATTTTCAGTATCTTAGGTAGTAATAACTTCTCTTCTCCCTGGGGGAGGCTCTGTTGTGAGTCCCATTAAGGAAATCTGCTCATGCTCAAGGGTGGTATCTGCACTGCCTCCCCCTTCTTCTGGGCGTGGCTCACGGGTCAGGGCACTGCTCGCCCTGAGCTGGGCAGGGTCTCTAAGTTCTTCGTGCACAGCTCCAGGCTGCCCTACCAGTCTCTGAAGGTGGGGGGTGAGGTGAGGCCTAGCTGCTAATTCTAGCTGAGATGTCTAATAAAGGACAGAGTCCTATGCTCAGCAGCTCCTTGCTGGAGAAAAGGAGCCTGGCTTCTTTCTTGTGATTTTGTTACCGTTGTTTTAAATATGTATTTGAATAGGGACTTTATGCTATTTTTGTAAATTATGCTCTAATTTTATGGAGACTTAGAAAGTATTGTAGAACTGGTATAATTAAACTTGTTATGAGCATTCCATATAAGAAGTGTGATATACAGTGGTGAAATGCTAATTTGACCTCAGGATTATGCAGCAGAGATAACATTATCTTCACTTATATAGAACTTTTTATCTGCAGGCATCTCTCAGTGCTTTTCCAACCTTATATATTGTCTTGTTTGTTATCACAAACACCATCATTAAGTCTGTAAAATGTATTCCAGTACAGTTTTTTTTTTATTTTCAGGTTTTTATAGTTGGGGGACGAGGGAGGGGAAGATTGCATATTTTCTCCTATTCCTAACATTTGCACCAGGGTAAAATTTGGGAAATGACAATTATCTAAACTTGGAGATCCAGGTTCCACATAATGTTTTTAAAAGAAAGAAAGGGAGGGAGGGACCATCACTGCCTCCCCTTAGGTCAGCGGACTGTTACCCTCCAAAGCTGCCGATGGGGAAAGGCCCTGTTCGTCTCTCCCTGGCTCCTCCGCCTCGCACAGTATTAGGTGAGCTGCCTCGCCTTTGCTAGAGACCCGACCTAGGGAACAGGAGAGTGATCTGATCAAATTCCACCAAACCACATTCTCTCCATGCCCTCCCAAGGCTGCAGACCACAGCACTCAGGCTGCCGTGCCCGTGAGCGGTTGAAAATGCTCCTGTGGGTTTAAGGAGATGGACAAAATTAGATGCAGACCAACGTGCCAGGCTTAACACACCCCTTCCCTTCCAGAAAGCCCAGAGAGTGTCCCCACCAACATTAAAGGACAACACAATCTGTTCTACCCAGACCATTTAGAATTTATCTTAAATGGACCCCACCCAGCCACACAAATCCGGTACAGTCGGCACCCTCTGTCTGCCTGAGGGCGCATGAGAACAGATTGGGGTCAACCCCCTGCCACACCGGGCAGGCTTTGGTGATGCACCAGTTGCCCGGACTCTCCACACCGGGAGAACCATATCTCCTTGCAGTGGGTGTAGGCACACTGAACAGCCAGTCCAGGAGATAGCAGTTAGATTGGTTATGAAGATGAGTGATCAGCTCATGTCAGGCAGCAGATGGCTCAATGAGGTGCGCAGGGAATGCTGTGAAATGCAGGCTTGAAGAAACAGGAGGGAAAATAGCCCGGGATATAAAAACCCCACATACAGTCTCCGTAATGTGAATTTTTTAAATCGGCATTTACATTATACAGTTAACTTGGAGTAATGAGAAATGTAAGGGAATTACCAAATTAGTGAACAGCGATTAACTCAGAAGTAAAATTGTATCATCTAAGTCGAAGGTTGTTTTACGCAGCGGAGAGAGGATATTGCTAAGCGCTCACCCAGTCTTTCATCTCCTAATTGAAATCTGTTCGTGTAATATGCCCCATCCTGCAGATCGCATAGCTCATAATTTGGGAGAACGTTATCAGTTAATCTGGTTATTTTTCCTCGTTCTTCCTTTGACTTCCAGTAAGACGGTGTGTGGCACAATCCCCGTGGATTTGTGTGGCACTCAGAAAGATGACTTTGTCTGTTCATTAACCTGTGAACTGTCAGGCCCCTTTGGAGAGTGAAAGGAGCAAGTCACTGCAAGGTTAATGCTTGTTTGTTGGAGGTGAAGCCTCCAGGGAGACACACAGGGGAAACAGGCCAAGATGCTCAAAACCTGCCCTGTGAAACTCTGCACTGTGTGCAGGTGCCAGATCCGTGTGGCCAGGAGGGAGGCTGAGAGCAGGCTGGGTCACCTCTGCAGATCACTTCCTCTAGTCAGGAGAAGGCTGCCCACCAGTCAGGTGGGGAGCTGGGGTAAGTGTCTAGGGTTAACTTTGTAACAAGGATTTGGGAGCGATATTAAAATACAAGAGAAACTGTGAGTGGTTTCCAGAAGTGTCTGTGGATTTTTCTTTTGAACAAGAAAGCAATATTGATTTCGTGCATTTGTCTCCAATGGATGAAATCTCTCACTGAGTTGGAAAACATTGGATTTTGCATGTGTGTGTGTGCCCCTGTGCACACACACGTTCCTAACCCAGGCGAACATAGAGGCTGTTTGTTATTCACCAGCGCAAGTGTCTTGTGGACATATAATTGTACTGACATTCAGGGGTTGAGCTGAACAGTGCCTGGTGTGATTTTCTGGGTAAATCAAATCTAAGTTCAACTTAGTTCGCTGGAAAGGGCTGTCTCCCTAATTTTGCTGTAATTCTTCTAGGCTCAGTTGGAGGTAGCCCTAAGGAGCAGGTGCAGGGTCTGAAGTCAAGTTCAAAGTCTCCTTTAGTCCATGTCCTGGTACACTGTGTGTTTACATAATGTGTCTTAATTCTGTTATTTTTGGGTTGGTTGTGATGGAAGCTCATTTTCTTCAACACATTTTCTTTTCTTTTTTACCCCCAGGTACATTCGAATAGTTGGGACTCATAACACAGTGAACAAGATTTTTCACATTGTGGCTTTTGAATGTATGTTTACAAACAAAACCTTCACTCTCGAGAAGGGCCTGATAGGTAAGTATTACAATTACATTCTGTACATATACTTAGATATTTTATCTTCAAATATTTTGTTATTCCATTAACTCATCTTAATTCACTTCACTTCTTAATCCTCTTTGACTAAGAAGTTTGGTTGATTTGATTGCCTGATGGCTGAGTGACATAGAGGAGGGCTTATATTTTTAGAAGTAGTCAAATACTAATTTCAGTTAAAAGAATATAAATATTTTACTAGTAGTTAAGAATTGAAAATGTTCTAGGGATTTATTCAGATTTGCTATGGGGAATGCTTATGATAGTCAGGCAAAGCCCTCCACACCAAAGGGTTTTCTACATTTAGTGGTAGGTAAGATCAGGGAGGACGTATGTGTGTCATATTGATCCAACGCTCATACTTTCCAAGGCTATGCAGGTATCTGGGGCTTCGATTTGGTGTGAATGGTGTATTCAGCTGTGAAAATATCTTCTTTTCAAGAACACGTCTGTCCATATTTGCTCTGTTTAGCCAAGTTTACCTCAAGAAAATGCCTGCATATAATTTAAATAAGACCAGAATAACTGAATTATCATTGTTACCTTGGGGGAGATACTGCCTGACTGGTCTTTCAAAAGGGTATTTTCAATTTTGGCTTAGTTGTTTGTTTGGTTGCCTTTTGTTGTGCTTTATTTTTGTTTTACTTTTAGATGCCGTTTAGTCTGGCATTGTGCACAGTCCATCCCAGGTCTTGACATTCTAGATATCAGAGTGGCTTTTCCCGTCCAGACTGATTATCCCTTTTTCTTTTTTTCCATACCCGCAGGTTTTTGCTCACCTCATGCAAAGATCATAGTTTGACTAATTAGATCCTTAAATCTGTTCCTTTACTGTCGCTCCTTTGAAAAGGTTCCCTATATGTTCAGGTGGGGGTGATGTGATGCCCCTGCTTTGGGGAACCTAAAACAGAAGCCTTTGTCTTTACAAAGGAATTCATTTTTCCTCTCCTTCTCAAGTCCTGCCCACACTGGGACACATACCATATTGACAGATGTCCTAAAAACATGGTGAAGACTAGAATGGGAAAGATGGGTGCAACTTGCAAATGTTTCCCAATTCTTTGGTCATAAATCTAAATGTTTCTAACACCAGCTGTGCCCTACATGTAATCTGTTACTTAGGGAAATTTAGAAGAGTAATGTTAATAAAATAGTGGGAGTGGAAGTCATTCTGACACAGAGAATTTTTAGCGCTCAACTAGAATAAACGATTTGGTTTTAACTTAGTTGTGGGTATAATTTTAATATTAATATAAATGTTAATAATTTTTGTGACTTTTAAATAATTTGAAAGTTAACAGAGCTGAAGCATTACCTGATATTACTAAGGCTTTTAATTTCGTGGACTGTGTGGTATATTGCTATGGGGGTTGTGGGGAGGGCGCTTCTTTTCACCTGCTGCCAAATCCTTTTATAGACAGTAGACTCCCTGTGTATCTGTAGTCAGGGGAGTCGTCCTGAGAAGGATCTTAGACACCAAACCACTGTCATAGTCATAAGCTGTGTGGCATTCCACTACTCATTTCAGCCCAGGGCACTGCATGTTTTAATGTGCTTCACAGAAGGTGTTGCCTACTTAAAACAGCCCCCACTCTTATTGGAGAAAGAACAGGTTTGTGGACACTGTAAATAATCAAAGAAACAGGCCTATCTGGAATGAAAGTCAGGATTACTTGTACTGAGGGATGCTGTTATTGGTCTGTGTGTTTTGTTCACATGGAACTAGTCAGCATTGTCAGCAGCCGTAATTGTCTCAGGCATGTCAGAGGATGAAAGAAGATTGCAGAGATGCAAGGAGTGGTTTTGGTGTCTGGTCAAACACTTTGCTCGAGCTCTTTTCTGTGGTGCTCACAAGTTTGACTGCAAAGAGTACTGCAGCATCTGCCTGTCGTCAGCCCTCAGCCAAATGGAAGCAGTGGAGCAGGCAGGCAGAGATGTGCACGTCCTTGTGGGCAGCTGGCCTGCAGCGGGCTCTGCTCTGGTCCTCCGCCGCCTTCCCAGCTCAGAGCTGCTCCCGTGCTGGGCAGATAGGCAGGTGTGTGAGCCCTGACGGAGGACTGGTAGTTTCATTCTCCTTTGTCTAACATGGCAGCTCTACCTAGTTTGAAGGGGTGTCTGAAATAGTAATGGCCAGCTTTCCATGTTGATGATCTCAGGTGCATTTTAGCTGCACACAGGCCTCCAAGAAAGCAGTGGTCCTCTAGTGAGGGCACAGTATATAAGAACCACCTGGAGTTATTTTTAAATTGGAGCTGCCAACTTCTTCCTCCTTTCCATGTCCTCTGAAATATGAACTCCTTCCTTGAGAACCACTGATATAAACTCCAGGTTTTCATGGGGATTAAAAAATAAAATAAAAAAACTAAAATAATGTATCCATGAGTAACTAGTAGGGTATCAAACTCTACTTTTATGTTTCAAGATGCAGAACTTCTTTCTTTCACAGTCCTGGTCTTTGTTTCATAGTTTTGGCTACTTGAATTACAGTAGTATTCTCCTGATAGGCCTTAAAATCACTTAGAAAATTTTAAAATCAGATCTTAATGTTACTACTTAAAACATATAATGATGCCAGGAAAAACAAATAAAAATCAATGGCATTAACTTTATAAGATTTTAGGTTGGTTTTTTTTCCTACCAAAGGGTTTCTTTCCCATTTTTGTTGCCAGCATGTCATTCCTCGTGCTGCTTCACTTACACAGATTCCTGGGGAAGCTCTGGAACCCTGTGGGCTCCTGTAGCCATGGGCACGAGCCCCACCTTGACTACACTGACCAGATCTGTGCGTCAGACTCCCCACGGCGTTCTCCCTGGGTCCGCCGCTGCCCCCACAGACTTCTCCTTTGGTGACTGCCTCTGGGTCAGGCTGACATATATGCTTACCTGGGAGAGTCCGCCTGTGACGGCTGTCTCCTCTTTGTTAGGAAGCTTATGTAGGAAACTTGAACCTGTCTTACTAGTGAGGCATGGAAGGAATAATTATTGTAGAACAGATATGACTGCTTATTGTATAAGCATCCAACCTCCCAAAGAACATGTCTCCTGTGCCTTGGCACTCCGCTTTGTGGGACATACATGGTATTGACCAAGTCCTTCCACTTTTTTATCATAATTGCCCAAACTTCCTTTTCATGTAATCTTGTATTTAAATTCACTTCTTTGAATACCCTGTTAGTTATTCAGGTAGGGATACCGAACTTGAAGAACTATCAACTCACAGACAAGCTAGTTTTATCTGTATGCTACCTACGGCCTCCTCATCAGATTATTTTGAAGCCAATCCAAGACATTTTATCATCATATCTGTAAATATTTCAATATCTATCTCTAAAAGTAAAGTCTCCTTTTTTTGTAGCCATAATCACAATATCATTATAATACCCCCAAACTGAACAGTAATTCTTTGAGTATTAAATATTTAATGAGTGTTCAAATGTCCCTAATTAGATGAAGGTCTGGAGTGAATTTATGTATTTTTAGAGATTGTTTAAATCAGAATTCAGATAAGGCCTATACTATCAGTAAA
>NW_017731825.1:420484-427929 GCF_001890085.2 Hipposideros armiger
CTCTCCCTCTCCCTCTCCCTCTCCCCCTTTTTCCCTCTCTCTCTCTAATTACAATTTATTTGTTGAAGAAACTAGGTTTTTATCCTGTAGAGTTTTTAACAGCCTGGATTTTGGTGATTAAATCCCCATGGTAACATTTAACGTGTTCCTCTGTTGAATTTCTTTTAACTTGGTAGTTAGAGGCTTAATCTGATTCAGTTTCTCTTTTTCTTTTCTGTCTTCCTTTCTTTTTCTTTCTTTCTTTCTTTTCTTTTTTTAGTAAAAATGCTCTATAGGTAGTGGTATATGTGTCTATCAAGAAGCACAGAAAATCTTTGCTTGTCTCTCTTTTGGATATTCACATCCATTCATGATTATTTCCTAGATTCATTATTTCATAATTTGGAATTGCAAAATAGTTATATTCTAATTCTGTCATTTCTTCTTCATTTAGTAGCTAGAAAGAGAAAATTTTTCTCACCACTCATTTGGTAATCCTGAGATGCAATTTGCCCAAGAAGAGAAGGATAAAGGTTATATTCTTTCTATTTACCAGCTTTCAAATTGAAGGGTGGTTACCTAGCATCCTCCAAATGACCATGAGGTTTATTTGTGGGGTTTTTTTGGAGGGGGAGGTAGAAGGGGAGTACATATCATTTCAAAAATATGGGATTAAACAAATTGGACAACTTCTAATCCCTTGCAGTTATTATTGATATTCAAGTTTCCCCCATCTCTAGTCTCTTCATATTGGCTTCTGTGTCCTTCTAACATGACCTCAGGAGTCCTCAGCAGTTCCTTGATTTCTGGCATGACAAGATATACAGGTTCATCTGTACATTTCCTGTCCCTGATCTGGAATCAGCCATTTCTACAAGAAGCCCTGGTTCCTTTAAGTGGGAAATAACGTATGGAAAACGCATCTCAGTACTTGCTACTGGGTTGGTCATTATTTCTAGGCCTTTTCAGTGGACAGAACTAAGAAATATATGCGTATTTATTTATTTATCATATATTTAGCAGGTAAAATCTATCATGAGTGCATGCTGACATTTCTAACTAAAATTCAGTATGCAAAGTTTGCTTAACTTTTTTATCTTTCATCTCCTTTTTTCCATACTGAAAATCTTGGTTACCAGTGATAATGCACTGTAATTCATTTGCTTTGTCCCCAGTACATACCAAATAGTCTCAGAATTACAGTACCAATACTACAATGAACCATATGATTACTGAAAATAATTTAAGATTTTTGCAATTATTTTTTGGGCCCTTAGGATATATCCAACTACAGATGTACAGTAATTACTGTGTTTTAAAGTCACTTAAAAGAATTCTTTGTGTGATCGTGCCACTATTTCAGTATACAGTTTGAGTCATTTGTTTTATTTTGCTTTCTGTATTTAGTGATTGCCTTCAAAATGTTTTTTTGTTTTATACCTATGTAAGATATATATGTGGTTCCAAAATCAAATTTACAAAAAAGCTGTATTTAGAGAAATCAAGCTTACATTCCTGTCCCCTCTATTCCTGTAGTTAATCTCTTTTTTCCCCTTTAATTTTCTGGATTGTCCTTCTGTTTTGTTTCTTGGTTTTTTTTGTTTTTATTGGAAAATAATTATATTTTGTATCCTCTCCAACACTGTTAAATAATTGATAGCATAATATATGCTATACATACTTTCTTTCTTAACCTTGCTTTTTAGTACTTAACATGTACCCTAGAGATAACTATATAGAGAAATATTATCCATTCCTTTTTTATAGCTGCATGGCACTTACTGGTATAGATGTACTGTTGTTTATTCAACAAGTTCTCTATTGATGAACGATTTGGGCTGTTTTCAGTTTTCTGCTACTACAGATTATGCTGTTGTCTTGTTCATAAGTTTTTTCCTGTTTTTGCTAATATATCTTTGGGATTTCTAGAAGAGGGTTACATGGTCAAAGGATAAATGTACATATAATTTCAAAATTCACCTCCATAGGGATGGTACCATTTTAAAATCCTCCTTGGCAGTGTATGATAATGATTGTTTACCCGAGCCTTGCTAGTGGCACATATTGTCAAACTTCTGGATTTCTGCCAGTTTGATAGGTGAGAAATGGTTCCTCAGTGCAGTTTTAACTGTATTTCTCTTATGAGAGAAAATGAGCATCTTTTCATATGTTTAAGGGCCATTTGCATTTCATATTTCTTTTTCTTTTAATTAGTTTCAGGTGTACTACACAGTGCAATAATTACACTTTTTACCCCTCAAAGTGACAATCCCCCTCCCCCAATCTGCCTCCCCACTCCCTCCACCCCCGATATCATACATATCTATTACAATTCCATTGACTCCACTCCCACACTGTACTCCACATCCTGTGACTATATATATATATTCAATTATAGTTGACATACAGTATTATACAACATCAGCTTCAGGTGCATATTTCTTTTTTAAATAGCTCTTCTAAGTCGTGTAGATGAATAGAGAGTATACTTTTAGTACGACTTGGGGGAGCAGTAAGCACTTTACACTAATATTTGAGTGTGGTTTTTAGCATTACATGAGTCTGGTTTCCCTTCTTAAGGTCTCCTAGTTCTTCTGGAAAACATAAGCTCTCATTGTCCCTCTCCATCCTTATCCTTGGCTCTACCTCTGCTTAAGAGATAGTAACTATTGTAGAACGTGGAGCTCTTGGCTCAAAATTCAAGGTTCTTTAACCCTTTCAAAGAACAAGAAGCTTCCATTACCAGCTTTAAGCCCTTAAGTGTTACCTCTGTGTCTGCCAGCATGCATCCCTGAAGACTGGTGGCTTTTTTGTTCTAGGTTCTTGTTAGTAATTGACACAGGGCAACCACGACAGGCAGTGTAAGCACAGGAACTCAGCCTCTGGAGCACTTGGAGCACTCACTGTTGCTGCCACCATAGAGCTGTGCTGTCTGACCAGGCACACAGGAGCCCATAGGCGCTGTCACTGGGCTACCTGCAATGCTACCAGAAGAAGAGAGAAATGTTTTCTTTCTTCCTCCCATCTTCCAGTCTCTCACCAGTTTCTGCTATTGGCAGAACTTCACCAGGAACCAAGCTGGAAAGCGTGGCAACTGTGGTTTGCAGAGCTTTATCCTCCAAGATGCAGGGTAGAGCAAGGGAAGGAATGGAGCTGAAAGCAGATAGAGGACTGGTGCAAAGGCAGAAGGTGTGGAAGGGGCTCTAGACAACAGAAAACTTACCATCTGATTCAGAGTAGCTGGATAAGCACAGTGGCAAGTCATAGAAACATGAAGAGTGGAGAACACACACAAAGGCACAAGCAGAGGTGGACAGATTAAATATTTAGTGGGCTATGAAGGAACCCAACTTATTTTCTTGCCTAGTAAGATAAGGAAGGCTTCATGAAGAATGGTATTTTGAGCTTGGCTGTGAATAATTCAGTAAACAATATGGAGCATTAAAAAAGTGCTAATTTAAGCCAGTATTTCTGATTAGCTAAGGTGACACTTTTATTAGAAACTTTCAGTTATTGATTCAGTTGGATATTCTGCATACAAGCATATTTAAATGAGAAGTTTGACTTCACCTCAGTTGAGAAATGCAGTCAAAGCTAAAGGTATATGTATATATATATATACGTACACTTTTGTATGTGTATATACATGCACATGCAGTTTCTCAGGTCATATACACAATTTCTGTTAAGATTTTAAAAAGTGATAAGCAATATGGGATTGAAGTGTTTTCCTGATTTGATTAAAATTTTGTTTATCACCAAATTTTAAAAAACTTACAGTCAAATGTTAAGTGCTCTAGTTGGCTGCTATTATACCTTGAGTTTATATGCACCCAATAACTGTTTCTATAATGCTCATTTGTTCCCAAAGATAACACATGACTATGAAGTAGTAAGACACATTCTAGCAGCCACTCTGTGTCACTACTTTTTAGTCAAATTGGGTTTGTTCTTAGCATTCATTAATGAGAATCATAAAATAACTTGTACTAGAAGGAACAAATCACAGAATAAAAGATGGCTTAGTTGACATGCTGTACTAATATACATTGTTTATGCATTCTTTACAATAAATAACTGAAAGAACACAAAAAAATCTCAGAAGTAGTTTGCTGCTAGTATGTACATATAGTATATAAAAAGGTATATTTTGATTTTGTTACTACGCTTGTTGACTTTTCTACAGTGAACATTTTTTAACTTGATTTAATAAAAATGTTAATTTTGAAAAAAAGTGCTAATTTACATAGCAACAAAAATGGCTGACACTGGAGACAGGGAATAGAAATAAGTGGTCTGTAGTTGCCACTGTCATCTAAAAGTATCTTAAAATTGGGACGGTGACGTCAGAAGCATGGTGGCGTGAGGGGTCACCTTGATCTCTCCCCTTGAAGTTACAACAAGTTAAACAGCTATAATTGAACAGAGGATTCCCTGCAGAACACGAAAACATGTCTGAGAGATCTGTGCAAGGAAACATCTGAAGGTGGCAAATCAGAAGAGAGAAGGGAGAAGAGCAGAGACGGGCACTGTGGACACAGCCCAGAGCTCACTGCAGTTCTCAGGAGAGGGGAGGATTCAGGCTGCAGGTGTACTTTCTCTCTGTGGCCCTCAGCATTCCTGCCTTAGTGATCGGCATATAATATGGCCAAACCCAGCAATCAGGTAGAGACCAACTACAGAAGTGCAACAGTTGTGTTCTAGCAGCCACCATTGCCAGACAGAAAACAAAGCCACGGAGCCTGGCCAGGTCCCTGCACCCTCCCAGAGCTAGCAGCAGGCCTCAGAAGAAACTGTAGCAGTAAGTGTTGGATTACAAAGCAGAATATCCACAGCCCTGAGAACTGGAAAGAATTCCTGAGCAGCAGATGCACACTGCAACTAATCCCGGTGACGGGCGGAGGTACAGAGGCAAGGCAGCTGAGGTTTGGCAGTCGCCATTACTGGGAGACCAAAACCACAAACACCAGCAGCTTCTCCCAGCCTACCCCTCCCTGCCTTTCTTTGCTGGTCCCAGTGGGGTTACCTGGGACAGCTCAGAAGAGAAAAATAAAACATTCCAATGCCACCTACTGGAAAACAAAAGAGACCTTTTCTTATCAACCTGCTGTAGAGTTAAGTCCCATGGATGCCTAGGCAGAAAAATAATTGATCAAATACCATGAACAACCAAGGTAACAAGGCAGCGCAGAAAGAAAATGAAAAATCTCCAGAAAACAAACTTAAAGACATGGAAATATGTGACTTAAATGACAAAGAATTCAAGACTGCAGTTCTGAAAAAGCTCAATGCTAGAAAACGCAGATAGCTTAATGAACTCAGAAATAAAATCAATGAAGAAAATGAATACTTTACCAAAGAGATGGAAACTTTAAAAAAATAGCCAAATATAAATTCTGGAGCTGAAGAACTCAGTGAAAGAGATGAAGAATGAAATAGCAAGCTTAGGAAATAGAGCTGACCAGATGGAGGAAAAGATTAGTGATATCACAGATAGAAATTTGGAAATGACACAAATGAAAACAGAGAGAGACTTGAGAGTTAAGAGTAATGAACTCCACAAGAACTATCTGACTCCATCAGCAAGGGCAATATAAGGATAATGGGCAGACCAGAAGGAGAGTAGAGGGAGACTGGAACAGAGAGCCTATTCAAACATATAGTCAACAAGAACTTCCCAAACCAATGAAAAGAACTGGATCCTCAAATCCAAGAAGCAAGCAGAACACCCAATTATCTAAATCCAAAAAAGCCTTTTCCAAACCACAGTGTATTAAAACTGTCAAAAATTAATGACAAAGAATTCTCAAGGCAGCCAGGGAAAAGAAAACAGTAACCTATAAAGGAAAGCCTATTAAATTATCATCAGATTTTTCAGCAGAAACTCTACAAGCTAAGAGGAGTGGATTCAAATATTCAAATGAATGAGAGAGAAATTACCTCCCAAGAATAATGTATCCAGCAAACTTATCTTATAGAAATGAAGGAGTAATAAAGACCTTTCCAGACATACAGAAGCTGAGGGAATTTTCCACCACAAGGCCTATATTACAGGAAATACTGAAGACAGTTATTCTGCCTGAAACAAAAAGACAAAAGAATACAAAACCATGAGTAAGATGTATAACAGACAGAAGCAGGAAATTGCAACCCCTTTTCAGAATAGGGAACTATCCACTTAAATATAACATAAAGGTTAAGGGAGGTAAAAACATAAAGAAAAAGAGAAGACAATTGCTACTGCAACTCGGAAATGAACTCACAGCATAAATAGGGATAATTTGTGACAATAAAAACATAAAAGGGGAGGGAGTAAAGGTCTGAATTTGCAAAAGGGAATGGACATAAGATGCATGCAGAAGAAAAAGAACTACTATATATATGAAACTTTCTTTTACATAAACTTAATGACAACCACCACACACCAAATTTAGAGCTGAGAGACATAACATAAAAAAAGAGGAAACAGGGGGAAATATCATAGACTACCACCAAACTAAAATAACAGACAGAAACACAAGGGCAAAAAAACAATGGAGACACCATGAAACAAAAGATAAAATGGCTATAGGAAATCCTCATATATCAGTAACCACCCTAAGTGTAAATGGACTGAACTAACTAATAAAAAGGCACAAAGTAGCAGATTTGATAAAAAAAAGCAAAGCCCATCCATATGCTGCCTTCAAGAGGCACATCTTCAGCTGCAAGGACAAATATAGACTCAAAGTGAAAGGATGGAAGACAATACTCCAAGCAAATGGCATCCAGAAAAAAAGTGGGTTGTAGCCATACTTATATCTGATGAAAGAGACTTCAGGATAAAAAAGGTAATAAGAGACAAAGATGGACATTTCATAATGATAAAGTGGACACTACAACAAGAAGACATACCATTTATCAATATATGTGCTCCCAATTAGGGAGCACCAAAATATATAAAGCAACTGCTAACAGAACTAAAGGGAGAAAATGACAAAAACACAATTATAGTAGGGGACCTAAATATGCCATTGACAGCTATGGGTAGGTCATCCAAAAAGAACATCAATAAGGAAATATCAGCCTTAAATTAGACCAAATAGGCATAATTGACATTTACAGAGCCTTTCATCCTAGAACACAAGACTATAAATTCTTTTCTAGTGCACATGAAACATTCTCAAGGATAGACCATATGTTGGGACTAAAAACTAGCCTCAGAAAATTAAAAAAGATTGAAATCATACCAAGCATATTCTCTGACCACAATGCTTTGAAATTGGAGATAAGCTGCAAAAAAAAAAAAAAGTGGGGGGGAGAGGGACCACAAATACGTGCAGATTAAATAAACAACATGCTACTAAAGAACAGCTGGTTCAAAAAAGAAATAAAAAGGGAGATCAAAAGATACACAGAAACAGGGGCCGGCTGAGTGGCTTAGTTGGTTAAGAGCTCGCTCAAGAGTTTGAGCTCTGAGCAACAGC
>NW_017731825.1:429814-431143 GCF_001890085.2 Hipposideros armiger
CTCCACCAAAACCTATTAGAAACAATAAACAAATGTAGTAATGTCACAGGATACAAAATCAATGTACAAAAACCCATTGCATTCCTATATACTAACAATAAAATGTCAGAAAAAGACATGAAAAAAACAAAACAATTCCTTTTGCAATTACAAAAGAATAAAATACCTAGAAAGAATGTGAAGGACCTATACACTGAAAACTACAAGACATTCTTAAAAAGAAATTGAAAAAGACACAAAAAAATGGAAAGAGATGCCATTTTCATGGATTGGAAGAATCAACATAGTGAAAATGGCCAAAATAATATGCAGATTTAATGCTATCCCTATCAAAATCCAAATGACATTTTTTAAAGAAATAGAACTTGAAATCATCAGATTTGTATGGAATCACAAGAACTCAAATAGCCAAAGCAATCCTTAGAAAAAAGAAAGAACAAGTTCAGAGGTGTCACACTCCCTCACTTCAGATTATACTGCAAAGCAACAGTAATCAAAACAGTATGGTATTGGCAGAAAAACAGACACACAGACCAATGGAGCAGAACTGAGAACCCAGAAATAAACTGATGTGTATATGGGCAGGTAATTTTTGACAAAGGAGCCAAAACATGCAATGAAGAAAAGAAAGCCTGTTTAATAAATGGTGTTGGGAAAATTGGAAAGCCACCTGCAAAAGAATGAAACTAGACTGCTGTCACCTTAAACCAAAATTAACTCAAAGTGGATGAAAGACCTAAATATAAGACCAGAAACAATAAATTGCATAGAAGAAAGCAATGGTACTAAACTTATGGAGCTTGGGTTTAGACAGGATTTTACGAATTTGATCTCAAAGACAAATGAAGTAAAAGCAAATATAAATGAATGGGACAAATATAAATATCAAACTAAAAAGCTTCTGCACAGCAAAAGAAATCATCAACAAAATAAAATGGCAACCAACTAAATGGGAGAAGAATTTGCAAACAACACCTCTGATAAGGGGCTAATATCTAAAATATATAAAGAACTCATACAACTCAGCAACAAGAAAAACAATCCAATTAAAAAATGGGCCAGGGACCTGAACAGACACTTCTCCCAAGAAGACATACAAACGGCCCACACATACATGAAAAGATGCTCAACTTCACTAGCTATTAGGGAAATGCAAGTCAAAACCACAATGAGGGCCGGCCGAGTGGCGCGATGGTTAAGAACTGGCTTGGGACGCCAGAGGGCGCCGGTTCAGATCCCAAATATGAGGGCCAGTGACACTGCCCTCCACAGCTAAGATGCTGAACAACAGCTCAACCTGGAGCTGAGCTGCTGTGAGTCGCCGGCGAC
>NW_017731825.1:434703-436464 GCF_001890085.2 Hipposideros armiger
GAAATGAAAATATGGGACTCTTTGTTCATAGAGCAGGAAAGAAGTGCCGCTAAAGGTACTTTTTAAAAAGCAGTCTTTTGACTTGGCATGGTGTTTTTATTTGCTGTTTAATGTAATTCTAAGGAAAGAGTAAATAAACCTTTAAATTATTAGCATGAATTTTATCATTCATCTTTATATTGTGCAATGGAAGTTTTATATGCAAATATGTGAGAATCACCAAAATTACAAAATTCACATTTGGTAGATCATACACGTGTATGTATTTAGTTTTTACCAGAACAGTGGGAATTCTGCACAAAACTGAATCGTTTTAATCCATGCACATTCTACCAAAACTCTCTAGCTTTGGTTTACCGATGGGTTAAGTAAGGACTAACAAGGAAATGAACTATGGGTTGCCTTATCTTTCCCTTTCTTCCTCTGTCATTATTTTGAGCATTTGGCTAATATAGGGAAGTAAGAGTGAAAAAGGATATGATAGAGTTCCTTGGTCATTAGTGCTTCTTAGAATACTCTTGCCTTCTTTCTATATTTGAGGCAAGTTCTGCTGGCCTCTCAAGGCTGTCAGCATCCCTGCTTAGTCACAATCATAGCACATTTACCTTGTCCTTGCTTTGAGTCTCCCTCAACTCCCACGTGTTGTGGGCCCACTGGGATTCTGTGCTCATGGGGCATCGTGAGCGCNCAGCATTAGGAAGGTTGAGAACCGCTGGTTTAGAGTTTACCAGAGGGTAATGGGGAGGGGGTGGTAGAAGAGGGAAAAGGGGATCAAATATATAGTGTTGGAAGGAGAACTGACTCTGGGTGGTGAACACGCAATGCAATATATAGATGATGTATTACAGAAATGTACACTTGAAACCTATATAATTTTACTAACCGATGTCACCCCAATAAATTTTTTTAAATGAGAATATTTTTTTTAATTATAAAATAGAAAAAAATTGTAAGTGTGTTTAGAATTCTATGGAGTTCCTGGGAAAGTAAACAGAGTTGGAAATCTGTGCTGTGAAAGGCCTTTGGAACCCACTGAACTGGGGATATGACTTTTGTGCTTTACAACTGTGTTTAAAAAGTAAGTGTCCTCTGGAGCAGAAGAAAAGATTTGTGCATGGGGGAGTTCACTAAGGGACGAAGGTGCCAGAATGTGGCAAAGAAGCAAACGTGATGGAGTAGCATAAGGGCCCTAAAGACCTTGATGCAGATAGTTTCCTAAAATGGTGCTATTTAGTTGGGACAAGTGCAGCCCAAGAAGCTGTGCTTTTCCCAGCCTATCTCTCTAGCCAGATATTAAGGCTGGTTCTAATTGTCAGTGAAGCTTAACTTCTTTATCTACTGTAAATTACATGGCATTAAGCAGACAATTTATTGAGAGGCTGCCAAGTGTCTGTTAGACACAGGGGATAGAAAGAGACACAGGTAGTGTCTGCCTTGGAGGATCGTCTGAGCTAATGGAGAAGAAAGACACTTAAACAGAAGGTGACGACACAGCAAAATAAGTCATCTACTGGGAGATTTCAGCAGGTGCTCTAGGAACACTGAGCTGAGGGATGATGTCAGGGAAGGCCAGGAGAGAGTCACGCACGATGGTCAGTGTGTGCACAGGCATATTTATCTCTGACCGCCTCCAAAGCCAGTGGCCCTTCAGTGGATCACCTTGCATCTGGTGGGGAGTTGGAGTAGAAATTAGAGTTATATGTAGTCTCTCACTTTCCCCCGGAGAAAATTAAGCATTACTTTCTCACAAGATCTGAAGAG
>NW_017731825.1:439009-458416 GCF_001890085.2 Hipposideros armiger
TGTAGGTATGAGGTGAGCATACCAGGGAGATCTGCTGGAATTTTTAAATTTTTTCCCCCACAAACAACAATATCTACCTGGAAATAAAGTTAATAAATCCACAGGTTCTAATATAAAGAAATGATAAATATTTAAGAAACATTGACTAATAAAAAGATATTCCTGGATGAGAAAGTTTAATATAGTAAAGATGTTGGTTCTTCCCATCTTAATTTATAAATTTAATGCAGGACTTACGCAGAATCCCAATTGTGCTTTTTAAGAAACACAAAACAAACAACTTTAAGTTCTTTTAAAATTTTTCCAAGAGAATAAAATAAATGGAGATTCATCTCTCCCAGAATGAAATAAAGTTAATGAAATGAGAGGCCTACTACCACTAGGTATTAAAAATTAGTACTAAATACTAAAGTAGTATGGCATTAACGCAAGAATAAACTGGTAAATAAATTAAGCAACCGTCTAAACTCTGAAGTGTATTTCAGTATATGTAAGAATATAGCACAAGATAAAGATGACATTTTACATCAGTTGAGAACAGAAGGGTAATGCAGCAAATGGTGCCGAGACAGTTGACAATTGAAAACACTTACATGAAATTCTTTCCTTATACTATATACCAAAATACTTTCCTGTTAAGAGTTAGATTTTAAAATATTATTCCAAAAGAACTGTAGAGAACTATTAATAAGTCTTTATCTAATCTCAAGTTGAAGAACTACTTCATCAGCATAAAAGCAAAGGCAGAAACCATAAACAGAATTCAAAGGTGTTTGACAAACTGGGAAAAAATAATTGGAACATACATGACAATGATGTATTCACTTTAATATATATGAAGTACATTCAAATAAGTAAGAAAAAAGTGAGTTCCCAATAGAATATAAGTACAAACAGCAATTTATTAAAAAACAAAGAAACATAATAGTCAATAAACTTGAAAGAGTTTGGCCTCACTAATAGAGAAACAAATACAAATTGAAACAAGATGTTATTTTTTGGCCTGTTTCATTGGCAAATCTTATTAATTTATAATTTTTATTTACATGAATAATACAACAATCATTTCTCAACAAAAAACAAATAATACAGAAGTACATAACAGTAAAATAAAATACTTGTTTCAACTTGCATTAGCCTAATTATTAATAAAATTGAATATCTTTTTATGTTTCTTGACCATTTCAATTTTTTTATGAAGTACAACTTCATTTTTTTGTTAACTTGTTTTTTGTTTGCTTATATTTTTTATTATTACTATGTATTGCCGTGTATAATGTGCACTTTTTTGCCCAAATTTGTGAGGGAAAAATAAGGACGTGCATTATACATGAGTAGTACTAATTCTGTATCTATATAAATGGTTTTAATTATTTTATTCATGCTTATGAATTAAAAGTGTAACTCTAGAAATAACAACACCTGTATGCAAAATAATACCCTGGAATACTATAATTGGTTTTGTTGCACTCACAAGGAACTTGCAACGACAAAGAGTTCTTGGCCTTCAATGATGCGAAAATATTGTAAATTTGTTACTGGTACATAAACTTTCTTGTACCTTGTCTCTGTTCTTGTGTTTTGTAATTATTTATTACATAAAATTTCTTGTACCATAATATGTTAAAAACTATATGCTAAAATTCCTTTATAGTACAAAAAACAAACATCTAAATGTAAACAAATAAAATTTGAATTAAAAAATTAAAACAAAAGATTTTTTTCCCCTGAAAGTTTGGGCCAAAAACATGAGTGCATATTATACATGGGAGCACAGTATACATGGCAAACAAAATACAGTAATTTGTAGATTATGGATGTTAAGTCTTTGTCTTTTATATATGTTGCAGATATCTTCTCCCACACTGTTAGTTACCTTTTAACTCTATTTATGATGTCTTTGTTTTACAGAAGATTTTATTTTGATTTAGTCACATGTCAGTCATTTCTTACTTCTTGATATTGTGACTTGCTTAAAAACTCCCTCCCCAACCAAAACATAAAAATATACTCCTCTTTAGGAGTTGTTAGTGTTGATTATTATTTTGTTATTGTTGTGTGTGTTTTTGGCATTTACCTCTTTAATCCATTTAAATTGTATTCCATGTTTGGTCTGAGATAAGGGTTTACCTTTTAGTTTTAAAATATGTGACCAATTGTTTTGAAATTCTTTATTGATTATTTCATCCTTTCCCTTGTTGATTTAAAATAGTATATATCATATATTTGTATATCTATTCTAGATTCTGTGTCACATAATTTAAAAAACTATAGCTTTATAATCTATTTTGCTGTCTAGTACTGCAAATCCACACTCATTGTTGTTCTTTTTCTAAATTTTCTAGGCGATTCTTTCAAATTTTCTTTTCCAATGAACTTGAAAATCAACTTGTCAAGTTTCATTTTAAAATGCTATTAGTAAAGATGTTTTAAATGAAAATACGTAGTATGCATGAGGTTATCACAAAATGGGCAGTGTCATATACTGCTGAAGTATGTATGGTACAAGTTTACTAGAAGGCAGTTTAGCAATATGTATTCAGAGTCTTAAAAATATTCCTATATCTACTACTTCTACCTTTAGTAATTTATCCTAAGAAAATGTTCAGGAAGAGCATTTCTTCTATATGAATGTTCAGTGCAGTGTTATTTGTGATAAGCAACAGAGGGGGAGGACTACAAACATCCAACAATAATGAAATAACTTATGGCACATTCACACATCAGAATTTTTGTATACCCATTCATAAACAGGGAAATGCCCATATGTAATGTAAAATAGAAGAGGCAGGATGTCTTTATAGCCAAATTGATGCCAGTATTTTTAAATTAAAGATAACATATGTATTTTTATATGTGCATGTATTCATTTGCCAAGACTGCCATAAAAAAAACACCACAGTCTGGGTGGCTTAAACAACAGAAATTTATTTTCTGACCGTTCTAGAGATTGGAAGTCCAAGATCAAGGTGTCAGCATGTTTGGTTTCTCCTGAAGCTTCTCTCTTTGGCATGAAAATGGCCATCTTGCCATGTCCTCACATAGCTTTTCCTCCATGACCGCCCATCGCTGAGGTTTCCTCCTCTTTTTATAAAGGACACCAGTCATATTGCATTAGAGCCCCACCCTTATGACCTCATTTAATCATAATTACCTCTTTAAAGGCCCTGCCTCCAAATACAGTCACATTCTAAAGTACAGGGTGGGGAAAGGGGGGCGGGCGGGTTCCACTTCAACATACGAATAGGGATGGGGACACAATTCAGTCTGTAACTGTACATAAAAAAGAATATAAGGACAAACATTAAAATGTTAACAGAAGTTTTCTGGTTGGCGACATAACAGGTGATTTTTTTATTATACTTTTCAGCATTTACATATTTTATTTAGTGAATATTAGTTTTATAATCAGAAAAAAATAATGTTTCTTTTTCAAATAAAACTATTTCCACATCGCCCTTCTAAGTGAGAGACAAGGCAGAGTGGGCAGAGCCAGCCTCAGAGTCCCCCTTGCACCTCTGCACCCCACGTGCTCCCAAATCTAGCCCACTAAATAAGGAAAAGTCTTGTTTCTGGGTTAGGCAGGGGAATTTCTTCAGGAAGTCCAGTGCTTCACCTGAGGGTACTATTGAGTAAACCAAGAGTTCTTGAGACTCTAGATGAAAGAGGCTAAACAAAAAAGAGTAGATACTCTATGATTCCATTTATAAATAATTCTGGATCATGCAAACTAATATATCGTGTCAGAAAGCAGACCCATAGTTCTGTAGGGCTGCAGGAGGAATTACAGAGGGGTGTGAGGAAGTGTTTGAAAATGATGGGAAGGTTTGTTATCTTGATTGTGCTAATGGTTTCATGGGTGTGTGCATATGTCTAACTCATCAAATTGTACATTCTAAATATGTGCAGTTTATTATGTGCCAATTTTATCTCAAGAAAGATATTTAAAAATGGAAAGAGGAAACTGGAAGGAAAGATCCCAGTAGCCTTTGGAGCATTACAGTATGACTTATTTATTAAAATAGTGATGTGGGGACTATGCTTTTGTGAATCAAATAAAACCTTTAGGATTTGGAGACTGTTAGAGCAGACTGTTGCATAAAACGTTTCGGGAGGAGGCCTCTAAACCTGATGGCCCTTTCCTGCCTCATAATTCAGTGTAACAGGGCTCAGGCGTGTCACTGATTTGAGTTAAATTACATAATTGTATGATAGTGGGTGCCTGGTAGGTGAGCAGGTCTGGGATGCAGCAGGCTTTTTGAATTTATTGGCTCCTTAATACTGTGACGATGGGTATGTTTCTTTTATAGCTGCATTCAATACTTATCTTTTTAAAGACAGGAATCTGTACAGTGCTATGCAAGAGAGAAATGTACTTAAAAATTACAGCTTTACCTGTGGTAAAATTATCATAAAAACTACCTAGTACTCAAGCAGGGGATTACTTCAATTCTGCCCACATAATGACAGGAAATAGCCGTTGGTGAAGTTGTTTTCCATGAAGCTGTGATGAAATCAACTAAAATGGTAATAAAGTGGAGTGTAAAAGTGAGGGGCTCAAGTGAGATGTAAAAGTGCAGAAGGTGTTAGAATGTTCAAATTAGAATCTGCAGGAAATGATTCTGTAAAATATTAAATGTGAATTGATTGAGTTCTCAGTTCAGAGCTGTCAGCGGTGCAGGCAGGTCTCGTGGCTGTGGGAGGTGGACCCCCACATCCCGACTGAACAGCCCCATTTTGCTAATGGCTACAGACGCTGGATGACAGAGAAATGGTCTTTGTTGGCAAATGATAGTTTAGGAAGGGGCTGAGAGCCCTATGTCCTTCCTTCTTGCTCAAAACCAAAGCACCAGTCACCCCAGGAACAAGATCATACTTTTTTCCAATGATCCTTTCATGAATTAATGTTCAATAGATGCCTGTTATAAAGAATTGGAAGCACACCTCAGTAAAACCTCAGTGAGCTGTGGAAGCATACTAAAATATATATCACCGGAGATATTTTTACATTATAGAAATCACTTCTATATTGATACCACATTCCAAATGTCAAATCCGTTTTCCCCTTGCCACCACTGCTGCCACCCTCGTGCAAGCCACCACCTATATGGTTGTGCTGCCTGTCTATCCAGTGTCCCTGCATCCTCCCTAGTCCCTCTCATCGTTCTCTGCCCTCCTATCAGAATACTCCTTTGCTCACGATCACTCGGAGCCTTTCCATGGTCCTTAGGATAACGTTCAAAATCCTCGCCATGCCCCTCCCCCCCCAGGCCCTGCACAATCCGGGCCAACAGACTTGCTTCATCTGGTGCCAGTCCTCGTAGACCATCCTACCTTCAGGCCACAAACCTCCCTTCCGTTGCTAGAATGTACCCTGCACTGTCTGACCGCAGAGCCTTGGTACCGTCACTCTCTGGAACATCCTTTACCTCTCCTGATTCTTACCCTCACCTCATCACACCCCACCCCCTTTGTCTAGGTAACCTCCTACTGACCCTGTAAATTTCAGCTTAAATGTCACTTATTAAGAGACGTTTTGCCTAACTCCCTACCCCCAGTTTAGGTGACGTTTCTTTGTATGATGCTAGTAGATCTGGGGATTTTCCTTCAAAGCACTTCGTTTCATTTGTAACCAGCTATTCATTGATTCACATGGTTTGATAATAGGAGGGATTGTGTCTGTTTTGTTCATTGCTGTATTCCAAGCATGTGGAATCCTTATACTCAATAAATGTTTACTGGATGGATGGATGGATGGATGGATGGATGGATGGATGGATGGATGGATGATGGATGGATGGATGGTGTGTTGCATTCTGAGGACCAGAAGATCAACCCAAATTCTCATTCCCACTCTCTGCTGATTTGCTATATAATAAATAAGACACAATCTCTCTGAGCCTTAGATTTCTCAGCTACAAAATGAGAAAATTAACTTAGCAATCTTTTTTTCTTTTTAAACAAGTATCCTTTGGGTGTAGATAATTGTGTCAGTCATATACCTCAGGTCATAACACATCATCCTCAGTGGTCCAAGCAAGGCCTCTCTTTTATTTATATTTCATCTTCACTGAACCCAGCTTCTGTTCCCCTCCCCTTATGACACCACCTCTAGTATGTTTGATTATACCCTTAATATGCACATATATTTGTAAAATAAGTAATGACTTTTGTGCATGTGTTTTCGTTTTCAAACATGTTTTTATGCTGTAAATCTCACTCATACTTTTTTCACTCAATATTATGCTTTTAAGACCTAACCTATCATTGCTTCTTTTTTTTTTTAAAGATTTTTATTGGGGAATTTGGGGGATGGGAACAGACAAGTTGCTGTCTTTTTGTTCTTCGGTCTAGTTGTGGAGGACATTGCTTCACTGGCCCAAGTTTGGCACCATCATTGCACTCTTCCCGGGTGAGGCAGATCAGTCGCCGGCTTCTGGACGGCTGCTCACGGTGGCTGCTGCCCGCTCACGCTGGCTGTTGGCTACACACGGTAGCCCATGGCAACCCACTGCCACAGGTGCTGCAGCCTACGTCAACTCCGGCGATTCCAGCGACTCACGGCAGCCCAGCTCCAGGTTGAGCTGTTGTTCAGCATCTTAGCTGTGGAGGGCAGTGTCACTGGCCCTCATATGTGGGATCTGAACCGGGGCCCTCTGGCGTCCCAAACCAGTTCTTAACCATCGCGCCACTTAGCCGGCCCTATCATTGCTTCTTAATGTTACTTAGTATTCCATCATAATACTTATAAATATATTAGCAAATTTATATAGTCCTTACTATTTGCCAGACGCTGTTCTAAGTTCTTTACATAAAATCATTGGACTCTCACAACAGTTTTGTAAGGTGGGCACTGTTATTATTCTCACTTGTTATTCATTCATTCCCCTGGTGATGGATACCTAGTTTGCCTCCAGCTTCACGCTCTCAAAAACAACACTGCGGTGAATTTCCTTGTACCTGTCTCCTTTGCACCTGCGTGAGAATTCCTCTATATTCAAAAGTACAATCCCCGAGTACTAAAGCACACACATCTTTAATTTTGCTCCATACTACCAGAAGGCCTTCCTGCATGGCCGTGCCAGTTCGCGCTCCAACCACCAGGAGTGCGCGAGAGTCCTTCCCCCATGTGCTCACCCACACTAACATGTGTGTTTCTCTTTGACATTATCTTGGCCATAAAGTGGTATCTCATTGTTTAATCTGTATTTCTCTATTGCTTAGTGAGTTTCCCACCACTGCTGCTGCTGCCACTCTCCTGCAAGCCACCGCCATCTTTCCTCACTGCCGCTGTAGTCTGTCTACTCATTGGTCTCCCCATACCGTCTCTCATCCTTATTGCTCTCCACACTGCAGCCAGAGTCATCTTATTGGAACACTGTTTTGCTCAGAATCACTTCAGAGGCTTTTTTTCTTTCACCCACTAAAATGATAGGTGTTCTAATGATGACCTACACTTACATTCCTAGGATAATTGCTATTGGACATGATGTATTTTTTAAATAATTATTGGATTTGGTTGACTACTATTTTATTTTAGAATTTTTATACCTGTTTTCTTAAAGAAAATGGGCCTATAAATTTCTTTTCTTGACTCATCTCTAAGTCATTTTGCAACCAAAGTTATATTAAAATGACTTGAGCAGCTTTCCCTCTTTTTTCTGTTTTCTAGATCAATATGTAATAAGATATAAATTATCTACTCCTTGAACTAAGTGAGTCTCCAGGTTCCTTTCTAACTATAAATTTGATGATTTGATGAGCTACTGTGAGTTTCTTACTAGTGCTTCACTGGTTGTGTGGCTTAGCCAAGCAGATTTACACACATCCAAGACCTCATAATGTCAGAGGGGGTTAACCCACCAGGGATGCAAGTGGTGTTTTCCATAGTGTGCCCACTGACGGCTGTAAACAGTAGCTCTGTAGTCAGCGGGTATCTATTTTCATCCATTCATTTGTTTTACTAAATTTTAGCCACAAAAATGGTGGTGTATAAACTGTCTAGTAGATTATAAAGGAGCCTTCCTAGCCCCACCCCCACCCCAGCTGATTTCCCGCACCCTCCTTTCCTTCCCCATAGAAATATACTGCTTGCTTTTACTCTTATTTCCTCCCCCTTTCCCTGCTGCACTCTTCTCCTTCCCATCTGTCGGGGTTTTTTGGCTCTAGAAGAGAACTGGGTTCTTTGAGCCTGAAGAAATTGCCAGAAGGGGTGGTGTTTGGGCAAGATTGGAATAGTGGGTAACAGAGGGAGGGGATTTGGTCTCTACAGAACTCGGCAGGTGATAGAAAAGAAGTTCCCATGCTGGTGTGTAGTTGCGTGATGGAGAGATTCTGGGGTAGACGTAGGGTGTTGGTGTCAGCGCCTGGTGACTTTAGAGAGCTTGGGCAGTGCACGCTCACTCGTGTCAGTTTAAACTGATAAGCTTTGCATCATGATTCCCAAGTCTTACTCTCAGAGCTAAAATCAGAACATGTGACATTGCTATTCGGACGTCTCCCACTCTTCTTAGCACATATTACTTTAAACCATAATAGTAATTGTTGTATTATGTTATTTTTCTTGTTTGGCTGAGGACAGAGTGCACACAGAGAAGATTATCCGTCAGACAGCGACTACCTGGCACACACAGTCCATATAATGACAGTTAAGCTGCGATCCACAGACTGACAAACAAGCTATAAAATTGAAAAGCCGGGATTTTTTTTGTGGTAGATCAGTTATAATAATTTTATGCCTCAGTATTTTACATATGTGACATTTTGTATAATAAACAATTAACTGCTGGCTTTTGACATTTGAAAGTTAATGTGAAGAGCGTTATAAAGCACACTGTAAACATCACCGCCCTTACTGAAATGGTAAATGGCTATCGGTCTCCAGGAGGGTGAGACCTAATTACTGCTCTCAGTGCACTCTGTACCTTTTTGCTACCAGTTTGGGTTTCATTGTCTTTGATAAACAAGATAATTGATATAAATGAATGCTATCCTGTAAAATGGTTCCCCAACTGCAGATTTTCATGTTGGAGGTGCAATTTTCTTTATGGCACATTACTGCTAATCTTTAAATGGGTAGGGTGGTTAATATGCCTCACACAAGAAGATGTAAGGGGAGTTGGTCCTTTTCGGAGCTGATGAAAACATTGGGTGTAACCAGGACACAGGAAGAAATGCCTAATGGTCACATTAATGAGCATGAACATGTGGGGTTTTGTGCGGGAGGTTTACAGTTGGGAATATAAGAAAACTCATGGAGATAAAAAGAAGATGCTGTCGTGCTCAGGAAGAGATCAAAGCAGTGTGTACTGAACCGGGAGGTCTGGCCACACGGCTTTCCCCTCTCCCCCAGCCCCAGCGCTCAGCACCCAGAAGGCTGATTTTGCTGCACGGACTGACTGACAGGCCGAGGAGCTTTAACAAGGAAGCCCTCATGCGCTTTATTCCTCTTTCTCAGTGGACAAGGCTAAGGCTTTCCAAAACTACCATTTTGCCCCATAAATTAATACTCAGCATTCTCAATCCTCTGTTGGAAGGCTCTCTTTAGGAAATGTCGAGGGCCAGGCAAGTGGAAGGGGCATGTACGTTGGCACCCAGTCCGGAAGTCTGGGATAAGATCATTGACAGTCTGCTTTAAAGAACCCATTTCTCTTTATGCATATAGTATGACAAAGAAGAAAGAATGAAAAAGACAGTGGGTGGACACTTAGGAGAGCGCATCAAATGACATATCCATGACTTCTCTTAGGGGAACGTTGTGCCACTTATCATTCGGAGTCATGGTGGTTTCAAAAAGTAATCATTAATAATCATTTAGCTCTCTAGGGCATTCCAATATTTGGTTTTAAAATGAATTTAAATTCATGGCAAGGAAAAGCCATCGTAAAATGAAATTTCTCCCAGGACAGTTCTCTTCGGCAGTGTTATCACACAGCCTTTCAAAGATGCAGCATGCTAAAGGTAGTTTGCTGTCCAGTTTAATGTCATCTCTTCAAGGAAGGGATGGGCTGCCTCCCTCCCCCTCTCCCACTCTTGAAAGGTTAGCCTTTCTTTAGGAGAGTACAGGTTTTTGCAGCAACATCTGTCAACTTGGCAACGAGCACACCCTAAGGAAATTATGAACATTTGAAGACCATCTGAATACTGTAGGAACCTTTCCTCCCCCCCTTCCTCTCCTGTCTCCCTGCTCCCCCTCCTGCCTTCCCCCAAGAGGAGCGGGGCAGCAATTAATACATAGCATTTCCCACCATCATTCTTCCTGATAAATTATAAGCCCTTTTGTGTGTGATGTTTTAAAAATGTGTTTTGATTTCCCATTCAACTGTGATAGCTCATGAAACCTCAAGGCAGTGACTGTCCTAGAAGACGGGCTATGGACAGACCCCTTTGTTTAATGAAAAGAGACCCCCTTCGCCGCTGTACTGTTAGCACAAAGAGGCTTCTTTGGTCTAATGACTCGGATCATCTTGATCTGATTCAGTAGGTCAGAAATTGCTGTCCCCAGCAAATATCGACCAGAAGGAACTGCTTTCTTGGTTATTCTGAAACTGCCAGCTGCATATTACACTAGCAGGTGCTAATAGTTTTTTGCAAGTCAGGAGAATTGTTATTGGTTCTTCTTTCCCTTGCCCCCTATCCTTTTACAATTACAAGGTAGCTCACAGGAATAAAAGTCTCCCCTCTTGTGTACTACCCAGGTTTCTGAAATGCTCGTCCCACCAACCCTATCCCCCTGGCTCTTTATGACTGGGGAGGTACCAAGCCTGGATCTAGCTTTTCTCGGAAAATTTCAAGATGCTTCTGTAAACATCGCCTCATTGATTCTGTCAATATTCATAAGAAGGTAGAGAGAAGAAGGGCTCATCCTCTTTAGAGGTAAAGAAACTGAGTCACGGGGGGTTAAATGGCTTCCTCAAGGTTGCCTAGGAAACCGTTTGCAGAACGTGGTTGGTTTTTTGGGGCCTGCTTTCCAGCCCATTGCCTTGTGCAGTGGATGTCAGAACCGAAGGCGGGCAGGGGAGAGTGGCCATTTCCCCTCTGAGAATTAAAGTACGTAGACATGCAAACAGAGCTAGGACTCAGAAATAAGATGCTTCTTAACCAGCAGACTTGAACTATTTGAGTAAAGTTCCACTTAAAAATAAATACTTGCACCCATTTTTCATGTCCCAAAGACTAAGTGTTAAACCATTAAAAGAATAATTAATTGAAAATAGTAGCAAAAGGCTCTTTTAAAATTACCTTTTATTCTATTTTAGATAAGACTTTTCATCACATACTATAAATCTACTGCAAAACATAGCATGATTCTATTTCCTCAATCTAGATTAATTTTAGCCTCCAGAAGGTAGTATAATCCGTGTGTTTTGCTGAGGTTTTTTTTCTGATAAACTGCTTTACTTAGAGGTATGAATAGAGTTGTTCCAGGTCACTTGGAAACTCTGACTGTCCATCTTTGAAGCTGGGTCGCAGCATCCCCCAGGCATCCCAAGATCACCTGTCTGAGAGGTAGCACCTCGCACACTTCAGGGATTGCTCAGCCTCCCCACAGCCGTAGGCTGATCCCTCAGGTTAACACTGGGAGAGCGCCCAGGATGCCAGTTTTTCCCTCGGGCATCCTGTGTGGTTTGATTACGGAGCCTCATTCCCTAGAGCCCCCTTTTCAGATGTTGACTCACCTTTACCCGTATGTTTCTGCTACATTCCAGCCCTGCTCCCTTGAGGTTCTCAGAGATTCTTTCCTTCTCACACAGCTCAGTCCAGAGTGGTTTGTGGGAGCTAAGACCTGTGAGAACCTGGCGTCATCTCTGGCCTTTTTCTCTCTGCCACCAAAAGCTGTGGCAGGAAGTTTCTGCCAGAGATGAATTGTAGGAGCACACTTGTCACAGATCTGATCAGGACATTTTCTATGCAATGTACAAGGCTCCACTTCATGTTTGAATACCTCACTACCGATGCTACTTTTAGTAAGAACTCAAATTTTATAGTTATTGATGCATTTTAAAGAAATATCATTTAAGATCTGAAGACCGAGGAGTTATCCATTATCTCAGCTTAAAACTGTTTGAACCAGATACAGCCTTCTGCTTAAAATAAAAAAAGAAGAGAAAAGCTAATACTTTATGAAAGGGATCGTTTTTTTTTAAAAAGTTCCTTACAAACAGTATTAAGCAAACCACCACTTCTTTTGTGGGGCTTTAAAACCCTTTGCACATCCTTTGTTCTATGCTCATTGTGAGTGAAAACATTCCCCCAGGCTATGGTGACATCTCTGATCTGGAGTCACAAACCTTTCAACCAGTGGCGTGGAACAAAAATAACTTTGTTGATTGCAACATCTTTTAGGAGACAAGGAAAAATAAACCCATGTAAAATCCGTATAATACTACTCACAGAAAATGATGCCCTTTACATTATAACTTTTTTTGTTTTTTGAGATAGCTTCCAAAACCTGCAAAACCAATTTCAGCAACTCTTTGTTTGTTAGGTATTCACCCCCCCTACCTATGAATAACTTATCTCGAAGTAGGGGGCAGATGTAGAGTCTTTCTCTGGCAGATTATGTCCAGAGAAAAGAAAAATAACCACCCAATGAGATATTGCCTATTAGTTCAAACACAGAACTGGATGTTTGGAATATCGTTTTTCTTACATCTGGATATACCTTTGTCCTAAATTTCAAGGCCTCACCTACAGAGTGAATCCCTCTTTGATACTCTGCAGTGGTGACTGCTGTTAAATATCTGATGCTTGATTCTTTAAGGTCTTTTTGAATTGAAGATTCTCGCAGCTAAAACCTCCAGCATTCCAACTACACATAAGAGAGTAGACCTCTTACACAGTTAGTCCTGGATCCCGCTTTCCTTCAAAGGCTCCAACATGAGGAGAGGAGATTCACTGATCCCAGTGAACTTGTACATGGAGAGCCCCTGGCCCCGCCCTACCTCACTTTTCCCCTTGGAATAACCACCCCTGATTTCTCACCTTCATCTCCTAGAAAACCGCCATTTCTCTGGAAGTGTTTGGAGCTACAGCTTTAAGCAGTTATAAAGTTTGACTGGGGTGGGGGAGAGG
Source organism: Hipposideros armiger (assembly GCF_001890085.2). NCBI lineage: Eukaryota > Metazoa > Chordata > Mammalia > Chiroptera > Hipposideridae > Hipposideros > Hipposideros armiger. The sequence continues at coordinate 452,084 of NW_017731825.1, forward strand.
ACCACATTTGAAGTTTGGGAAAGTGTTACCTTTTGCCGTCATTGGCAAAGTAGAACCCAGCACGATTGTCAAAGCCCTTATACTCAATCTCAAGATACGGTGTGATTTGGGCAACTTTGGTGATGTCAGAACTGGAGCTAGAACAGGAATGATGAGAACACTAAGATTCACACTAATTAAAACAGGCAAAAATGAGAAGCAAAAGAAGAAAAAAAGGCTCAGAGGAATGGGGCTCCAGCACTCAAAAGGCATGCCGTTTTCTTCCCGTGGGCATCCCCTGCAGGTACAGAGAGGTGCTCAGGACGAAGTCCTTTGGAATTGTGTTCGGAAGCAGCCGCTGAGCTGGGAACGGGAAAATGGGAGCAGGGAAAGTTTAAAAGGTTTTTCTTCAGCGATGTGATGTAATATATGATTGAACAGTGATTTTTTTTTTTACCTGATAGATAAAACTAGGAATTAATATAACTTAGTGCCAGTATCGTAGAATACATTTGTATAGCTTTTTGATAGTTTCCAAGAAAGATGGGCTTGTGCTCTAATTAGCTATTGTTCATTTACAGCTGGTCAGACACAGCAGCTGTGCGTCTTTTTTCCTGTAGACTCGCTTGACAGAAGGGTGGTTTGCAGTTGGGTTGGAAGCTTGCCTGGTCAGCAACAAGTTCCTGTGTAGGCCTGGGGATAGGTCCCGAGGGTGAGACCCCTTTAAAAATAAAGTGTAGGTCTGTAGGGGAGTATCTAAGTGTGACCTTCAGCTAATAGCCTCAGTTGTCTTTTTGAAGGCAATACTTTATAGCTCTGAAAATCTTGGCAGTAGAGAAGAACCTATACTGATAGTATTAAGCACTTGTTTGCTGCGTGAACCACTGTGCTGTCAGAAAACATTTTGTAACGAAAACAGGAAGGGAAACAGTGAATGAAGCCCAACACAAGCACAGCATTTGAAGACGATGGTCCCCTGTAAGTGCTGAGCGCTATTTCTTGAAGCTATTAAAAATTTGCTTCAAGTGGGTTTCTTTTTTCCCCACCTCTCGAAGGTGATCCCTGGAGGCAGTTAAATAACATGTCAGTCTTCTCTTTAAATATAGCTGGTACAGGTGGTCCTCTGGTCGCGTCCTAGTGAAGTAATACTGCCTTTTAAAAAATTTATTACTCCTGAATTAAATTTACTGGCACGCTCTTGGCCACCCGAGTGCTGCGTAAGAACAGAGAGCAGTCAAATTATTTTCAGAGCACTCTTCCTGCAGCTCCCCACAGTCTGAGTCATCCCCATATTCATACACTTGCAGAGTATATACACTTTGTTAACATGCAACTTTTGCTTTCAGAAGCAGCAAATTAAATTTGTCTGAGCAGAATTGCTATGTGCACAGAGAGGGGAAAAGTAATTTCTGCCCAGGCAGTTCCCCGTTCGCCTTTGGCTCAGAGCACGGGCTATTGTAATAGGTGTGTGGCTGAAGGGTGGCAGAGGGAAACCAGGAGACAGACACAAGCTGCTGGATTTGGGCAGTACGGTTTTGTAAACAAAGCGACACAAATTGGGGCAGAAATTCCAGTGGGACAGGGAGGTAACTGGAAGACTGGAAACACAGCACAAAACTGAGTCCCATCCAGATGGTGTTTTTAATAAATTTATCAGACGCATATGAAAGACGGTAATGAACATTCAAGTGGGGAGTGGTCCGGCCCCTATGGAGAGAAAAACAGCATGACACCTTCTGTGCTAGGCAGTCTGTTAGAATCGCTCTCTAATTTTTCCCAATAAAAAAGACCACAGAGCTTATTGAGACCATTGAGTAATTATTAGGCAGTCCAGCCAGGCAGGCTGAGGTTTGCGTTACCAGGAAGAAAAATTAGTAACAGAATTATTTACTGCTGAAATGGAGGATGCGGCCTGTATGTGTTAGCAAACCCAGCAGTGACATTTAGGACAAACCTCTTCTGTGAGAACGCCTGTCGTGTGACTAACTCCTATAGCCGTACCCTCAGGCATGCGCTTTTATATACTTTTAAAAGCCCCAGTGTTTATACATTCCCCCTTTTCTTCCTGCACTCCCCAAAATGGTGTCTTCATCAGAAAATATTTTAGCCTACCATGAGAGACCAAACTTTCTATATGTGGGGTACACTTTTAGGGGAGACGAGAGCTTCGAGGGTGTATGTGGTGCTTCTGTAGCAGCTCTTAGGCAATGGGCAGATCTTTTTTCCTTTTTAGTGTTGAGGTCAAGACCCGAAGATTGATTATACTTTACTTTTCTAAGAAAACTTTCACCGAGAAAGCAATTTTTTCCTGCTTTATTCAGTAATTTTTAGATTTTCTAGCTTTGGGTAAGGAGCTGTGTTAAGCAAGGTTATGTGCCACAGCCCACAGAGGCGTCCTTTACCAGCTCTGGTCCATTCATTCAGCAAATAGGTACGAATTTAAGACCCACTCTATGCTGGGCACTGTTGCTTGGCAGTTGGGACTATAGCAGTGAAAAAAAGAAACAAGTTCCTGCCCTATGACACTCACATCTGAAATCTCCTATTGTCAGGTTAGATCTGATATAAATACTATGTGGATGTTAAGAATTAGAACAGTGCTGGAATCATGGCCTCATCGTGGTTCTTTACAGATCATTATCCACTGACCTTGTGCCTAGGTTCCTGTCCTGCACGTCTTTCCATTTGTTGGCATCATTTGGTTATTTTATTATTAATTTAACTCATTATCAAAAAATAGGCATGAGAATTAAGAAAAGGGGTAATCTTTTGATTTTGTATCTTATGAAGTAGATACAGTTGCTTATCAAGTTGCTAGTAGAGTTCCAACAAAAGCTATTTCTTGAAAGGGAATTTGGGACTTTGGGGTAGATTTCACTGGTATAATTCACCTCTATGTGTCTCTGTTGAGCTGTGCCTGTGCTGGGCACCCTTTGTAGACCCAGACTTTAACTAATAAACATTAATGATTAATTATATCAAAATCAAAGTAGAAACCATGTCATGCTATTCTTCAACACATAGACACAGGATTCCTTGTTAAGAAGGCAAAATTCTTGAATGTAGCATGTATTTTATACCACCTCAAGATTCCAAAGAGACAGAGGATGATAATTACTAAAGCAGTTTTGCTTAGAGAAAGTATTAGAGACTGAAAGAATCTTCTTTAATAAACCCATTTATAAATGTGTCTGTAGAAAAGGGATTCTGAGTGCTTATCCCAGACTTGTTTCCCAAAGAGCTTGAAACCATATCAGTAATGATTTTTTGATAGTCCCTGATGCTGTTGTACTGATTGACCACAAGTTAAAATCAGATTATCTAGAAATAAAGCTGTGAAGCAGTGAGGTAGGGTAGGTGGAAATTGACAAACTCAGCAAGAGTCAACAGAGACAACTGGTAAGTCCTCTAAATGGTATAGGAGATATCAACATTCAAAATAATCATAAAAGGTTTTATCCTCTTAAGAGGCTTGCCATCTTTCTGGTTTTCATAAAAACATGTGAAACTGCTGTTTTTTAAAACAAAACAATATTCTACATGTGCCAAAGAGCCTAAGGAACATATGTGTCAAGTTTGGAGCCAGGAGCACCCTCACACTCACCACCTCGCTGTAGAAGTAGGACACGACTAATCCTTTAGAGTCCTTCATGTGTCCCTCCCCCGTTTGCATCCTCACTTCCTTTCTGTCCAGGTAACTGTGCTTCTGAATTTTAATGTTTACTATTTCCTAGCTTTTCTTGCTAAGTTCACCACACAGGTATACAAAGGGTGCCAGAAAAAATGTGTACATATTTTAAGAAAGGAAAAAACTGTATTAAAATTGCCATACTCAATATATATGGATAACAAGCGATGAATACAAGTCTCTTTTGACTTCTGCAATTTCAAGCGGTGCTCAAAGTGGTTACTGTCAGCATAATTTTAATACAGCTTTTTTCCTTTCTTAAAATGTGTATATGTTTTTTTGGCATCCCCAGTATATCACTGAACAGTAGAAGTAGAAACACACTCTTTGTATTTTTCTGACTTGCTCTTCTTAACCAACTTTCTTTGTGAGATTGACCTTTGTTGATACATATAGCTCTAGTTCATTTATTTTTAGTGCTGTGTAGCTTTTGTTTAATAGTGATGTTTTAATAACTCAGTGTACAGGTTAGACACACCTAAAGAGAAACACAAACAGTAATTTTAAGAAATTACCCAGAATGCTTTAAAAAGGAGGAAAAGAGGGGAAAAAATAAATGGAAGGTTAAGAAACATGTAGGATAGAATGAAAAGTTTCAACAGAGGTCTAATGGAAATCCTAGAAGAAGAAAAAACAGAAAATGAGGGAGAATCAATACCCAAACAAATAACCAAAATTTTCCAGACTTCATAAAGCCATAATGCTCATATTTAGTCCTAGTCAGGATAAATTTAATCTGCATCTAGACACCACAATAACACCGAAGAGAAAGCCTTAATATTTACTGTGGAGAAAAAACAATTATAACAGAGGAATAGCAGACTTGAGCAGACATAACAGTAAAAGCCAGAAGACTGTGGAATGATATCTTCAAAGTGCTGAGAAAAAACAGCTTTTAACTTAGAGTTCTGTACACAATTAAGCTATTTTTCAAGAGTGGTGGCAAAATACACTTTCAAACAAAGATATCTGAATACTACTGAATGTGTCTTAGAAAAAGGAAGTTGAGCCAAGAAGAAAGGACTATATAAAAAAATAATGAACAAACTGGTGAATGTGAATAAATAAGCTTTGACTCTATGAAATAATAATAATAATAATAATAATAATAATAATAATAATAATAATGACTGATGTACAGAGTATAAAGCAAGGAGGAACTAAAATGTTAGGTAACAATGATAAATAAGCCAGGTAATGTATATTAAAAATGTTAAGGTTTTTTATATTGTTCAAGAGAAGAGAATATGTGATTTTTAACTTTAGGCATGTTAGGTGTGATATGCATATCTAAAACTTAGTAAAAGAATAGAAATATATATCTTCCAAATCAAATCAATAGAAATAGCTGGTGACAGACGTAAAGGAAACCATCAATCCATTCAAAACAGGGTCAGAGTAGATATGTGGGGGAAGCAGCAAAGAAAAAACTTGTAAATAGAAAGTGAAAGTCAGTCCAAAGATATCAGTAATAACAATTAATGTAAGTCATGTAAATCTGCCAGTTAAAAACCACTGAATTTTTTTAAAAACTAGTTATGAGTATATTATTTGCAAGAGGCCAAAAAAATAGAAAGTAGAGTGATACTAAGGAAATAGTAGCCAAAATAAAGGTGCTATATAGTTATGTGACATTAGACAATGTAGACTTTAGGGCAAAGGCATTCTTAGGGATAAAGAATAATACTCCACAATGATGAAAGGTTAAATCCACGAGGAAAACATTCTAAAACAATACACATGAAATGATCTAGTCTCAAAATGTATAAAGCAAAAATTGACAGAATTACAAGGAGACACTGACAGATTTGCAGCCAATAGTGGGAAATTTTAACAAACCCCTCCCAGTAATTAATAAATGTATAAGTGATTTAAACAATACAGTTAATAAGTTTGATATAGTAGCTATATATAGAACCATATATCTCCCAAATAAGACAATACACATTCTCTTTAGGCACATATAAAATATTAATAAGAATCAACCATGTACTAGGCCACAAAGCAAAGCTCAACAAATTCTATGAAGTCAGTCTCATATAGACCATGCTTTCTTTTTTATTCACATTGCAATGTAATTAAAATCAGTCACAAAAAGATAACTTGAAAAGTTATATTTGGAAAGTTAAAAACATACTTTAAGTAATTTATGGGTCAAAGAAAAAATCATAATGGCAATTAGAAAATATTTACAAGTGATCAACTTTTAAAACACTATATCAGGCAAACCCAAACTGATGGACATTCTACACAATATCTGACCAGTAATACCCTTCAAAATACTATATGTCAAAACTTAAGGATAAAGAAAGATAAAGCAGGACTTAATGGTAAGATATTAGCTTTAAACTCATGTATTAGAAAAGAAGAAAGATTAATGAGCTACGTATTCACTTCAAGTAGTTAGAAAAAAAGAGTAATTGCAAAGGAGTAGAAAGAAGAAATAATTAAAAGAAGAACAAAATTTAGTGAAGTAGGAAATAAAGAATCAACAAAACCAAAAGTTGGTTCTTTGAAAACTCTAATAAAGTAGATAAACCTATATAGGACTGATCAAAAAAGAAAAAAAAGTATAAGTAAAAATATTTGGAATAAAAAGAAGACATACTATGAACATTTATATAAGTTGGTATATTTGAAAACTTAAGGAAAATGAAAATTTTCCT
>NW_017731825.1:458741-460572 GCF_001890085.2 Hipposideros armiger
AGCATTGTTCTCATCCTCCAATTCCCCAATTAAAAAAAAAAATCTTTAAATAAATAAAATAATTTTGAAGGAAAAAAGAAGAGAAGAAGCAAAGGTAGAGGTGTTCACTTAATCAGATTTTAAGTTTACTAAATACTTGTAGTAATTTAAACAGCATGGTATAAGCACAAGGCTAGGTAAGTCAGTGAAAGAGTACAGATCTTAAAAAGTGATGCAAATATATAGGAAGACTTTGTGTGTGATGAAGTAACATAAATTAGTAGGGGAAAGGGCGGACTATTCATGGAATGGCGCTGGGGAAATTGGCTAACCTTATTAATAAAAGACGGAAATAGATTCCTATTTCACAGCATACCAAAAATAAATCCTAAATAAATTTAAGAACCAAATGCGAAAAGCAAAATTAGAAGAATATTGGAAAATACCTTTATGAATTCAGGGTAGGAAAGAATTTATAAACAAGAAAGGAAAAGCACAAATCATAAAGGAAAATATTAAATAACTCAATACACTAACCAACAAAGGAATAGCAGATCAGTTGGAAGGACAATAGAAAGAGACAAAAGATAAAGTTAGGCAGTTTACTGAAGAAAGGTGGAGAATGATACCAGAGGGGGAGAACAAAGAGAAAAATATGTTCAACGTCCAGCTAACAATAAAACGAAAAACGAAAACCACATTGAGATATAATATTGTGTCATAATCATCTGTCTGATATTACCAAGAGTTGGTGAGAGGGCGCAATGAGTTGAAAGTGTAAATTTTTACAATCACTTTGGTGAATAATTTGGCAAAATCCCGGGAAGTTGAAGGTAACCTATAGCCATCAGTGTGAGTCCACTTCCATATCTGTACACATATCTGTATGTGTACGTGTATCTACAGAGGGTGTTAAAAAATGTAGACACATTTTAAGAAAGGAGAACTGTATTAAAATTGTAATACTCAATATATACCGTATTTCCTCGAAAATAAGACCTAGCCAGAGAAGAAGCCCTAACATGATTCCTCCAGGATATGGAAGGCATGTACCATTCACATGAGGGTTTTATGACCTGTTTCAGGGAGAAGGGTTCCTTTTTCACAAACTCCTTCTGCTTACAATATTCATTATGCCAAGGTGCTATATTTTGGCACCTAAAATCATGCTATGGCTTGTTTTCTGGCTAGGTCTTATTTTCGGGGAAACAGGGTACTGGTAACAAAAAATGAATACAAGTCACGTTCGACTTCTGCAGTTACAAAGTGTGCTCAGAGTGGTTACCATCAGCGTCCATACACTTCTGATTACGGCGAACTACTGCTTGAGCAACGTTGACCAAAGTGTCCACTTGTATACATTTTTTTGGTATCCTAGTATGTATGTATGTGTGTGTGTTTGTGTGTGTGTGTGTGTGTATGTGTGTGTGTGTGTATGTATATATATATATATATATATATATATCAGACTAGATATGTAAATGTTTGTATATTTATACATTGAAATATTTTATATACTTTGCATGAATAAACTAGATTTATCTGTCTATTGAATGTTCCTTCATCTAGGTTTAATGTTTGTGGTAAATGTTAGTATTCATGGAACATTCCCTTTCTTTTGGGCACACAGCCGAGATGCACTTTCCCACCCTCTTTGAAGTTAGATGAGGCCCTGAGACTTGCCTCAGTCAACCAAAAGTGAGCAAAATGATGCATGTTACTTTTGGGAAGACTTTTTTTTTTTAAAGATTTTATTGGGGAATTGGGGGAGTGGGAACAGCATTGGGGAATCGGGGAAGGGGAGCAGACAAGTTGCTGTCCTGTTGTTCTTCAGTCTAGTTGTGGAGGACGT
>NW_017731825.1:463950-464962 GCF_001890085.2 Hipposideros armiger
TCAGCCGGCCCTGGGGAAGATATTTAAGAGCCAGTCCCCAGCTCACTCTTCTCACTGTGATCCTGATTGAGGAAGCGCATATTAATACAAAGCCTCTGCCACCCAGGTCCCTGAATGATACAGTAAGCAGGGCCACTTTGCTGATTGTCATTGAATATATAGCATAAGTAAAGAACCACCTGGTTCTGAAGCACCTGGGAGAGTGGGGCGCTCTGTTACTGCAGCCTAAGTTACCTATGGTATTATTTTATGTCTCAGTTCAGGTTACTGTGCATCTCGTACCACTTCCTTAAGTTCTGTCCTCCAAGTCACAGATTTCTTCTCCCGTAAGACAGAGGTACCAGGGCTTAGCCTCTAACTATACTCCTTAACCTGTCTCTCTTCAAAGTCACGGGGAGCTCCTCTCCAAGCCTTTTCTGTCAGGAAACTGTCCTTACAGGTTATTTCATCAGTGTTTTTGCTTTTTGCTTTGGAGTTAAGCTTCAAGTCAAGGGATTCATCACCTGAAAATCCATCCTCTCTTCCTGCCTCCCTTCTTTATCTGTGGATGGCTGTCCTCATCTGCAGACAGCAAAGCAATTAGTGAAGAAGGCCTGTGAGATAAGGGCTCAAGTACAGACATGCCCAACTCTGCAAAATAAATGCATTGCATAAAAGATGCATGTAAGAAAGATTATTTACTCCACATCATTATAAAGTTAGAAATGTTTTGGCATGGTGATAATACTGCTCACCTCTCTCTTTTCAGAGAGTATAATATAGTTCTGGAAAGTAAAGTATATTCCAATGAGAAATTGTCTCTTTTCAATCTATTTTTAAATTATGGAAAGTAGGCTATAAATCTTGAATGTAAGTACAAGGGTTAATTGTAGATTTGGGTTAAATAACTTAAATGTCTGAAGAAAAAACCATGCAAGTAAATGCACAGAAAAAACTCCCGGGGACTTAAAAGACCCTTTTCATTCTCTTCTTAGTGTTTAGAGCAGCGGTTCTCAACATTGTGGGTCGCGAC
>NW_017731825.1:465637-495365 GCF_001890085.2 Hipposideros armiger
CTCAGCGGCTGCTCAGCTCGGGCCAGGAATTGAACTGCTGTTGCTCAGAGCTCAAACTCTTGAGCGAGCTCTTAACCAACTGAGCCACTCGCTGGCCCAAGACCAGTGCTTTTAAAGCCCCTCCAAGATTTCCTTTTGGAAATGAAATCAATTAATGTTTTGATCTGTTGATTGGGGGTCCCTCCAAGACTTCATCTCCCCTTCCCAGAAAAATTATCCTGAGTTTTTAGTTTTACATTTACATATGCCTTCCTAAACGAAGTATATTTTCAGTTTTGCCATTTTTTTTAACTTTGTATAAATGAACTCATACTCTGTGTTTTTCTGTGCCTTGCTTTTTTTCGGTCAACATTGTTTTTTGATTCATGTATTTGCATGTAGCTTTAGTTCATTAATCTCAATTACTGTGTAGTTTTTCCATTGTAGTAATATCTCACAATGTATCCATTTTATGCTTTATGAGGTATCGTGTTTCTTTATAATAAAATTAGGTAGGGTTAATTGCTACATGTGGTTTGGTTTATTCCACCTTTGGTTCAGTTGTTTTTTTTTTTGAAGCTATTTGGCATGGAAAATGTGTTCCTAACTTGATATAATCAGGATATTCTAATTTCCCTTTTATCGTTGATTTGAGATAGAAATTAATTAGTTTTGTTCATAGCATGCTATTGGGATATATTTGGCTTCTCTTATCTTGATGCTGAATCTTGTATTGGATTTGCAGTTCCCATGGAGAATGTTGCAACAATTGCTGATTGTGCCAGTGTGATTGAAGGAGTCAGTCGGAGCCGAAATGCCTTGCTGAATGGGGACACCAAGAATTATGATTGGGATTCTGGCTATACGTGTCATCAACTAGGAAGTGGTGCCATCGTGGTTCAGCTAGCACAGCCATACATGATTGGGTCAATACGGTAAGAAGATTCCTTTTCATTCATTACTGTTAAGATGGAAGACACACGTGCAAATTGTGTTTCAGTACAACGATGATCCCAGTAACTTCACTGAAGACACTTTTCTGTTCTTTGCTCTCAGTATCTAAGAGAGAGGTGGAAAGTGGGGAACAGAGACACAGGGTGCTTGTTTGGAGGCTCTGGTAGGAGATGCACCAAAACTAGGCTCGTGGAAGGACTGAGTTAGAGGCTTCTCCCTGGGTGTGGCTTACCCCCTCTGCAGTCTCAGCTTGTACTGGTTAGGGGCTTAGAGGATAATGTCAAGACAGGTTACATGGAATCACAAATCCTTTTCAACTTTAATAAATGACACTACATAGGAACGAAACCGACCTAAATGTGGCACCTCTAAAACATCTGCCTAATGTCCTTTCTCTCTGGTTTTTAGTAGTTGTTTTCATTTTCTTTTAAAAAGGGACCTTTAACCTACTATTGCTTGATTTATAGGACCATATAATTTTAAAATGTGAGACTGGTGACATTCCCCAGAGGATAAACTTTTATTTTAGTTCAAGAGAGCCATCTGGGTCTTGAATAGGCTACTTTTTTTTTTTTTTTAATGTTCTAAGAAGGTCTCTGAAAGACTAATGGTGTGTGTGTGTTTCTGTGTGTGTGTGTGTGTGTGTGTGTGTGTGTGCGCGTGTGTGTATACATATGTATGTTAAATATATATATTTAACATTTATATATTTTATATATATATATATATATATTTAACATTAGATAAAATATTTTACATTATGTCTTAGCCTGCCAGATAGAGATGTTGGTGGTGGCTGCCTTCACACCATCATTTTCTCCACCGTATTTGCTTTGTTGTTTCCTGATCTCATTTTAAAGTCAGTAAGTATAAAGAGAGAAATAGCACCAAAAATAAAGTAGTAGGATTCTAAAAGGTGAACATTTATGGATGTTTAGGCTAACAACAATAGGGGTATTGTTGCTTGTGCCAGTTCCTGAGGGTGCCCTGAGAAGTGAGGGTGGGTTTCTTGGGGAATTCAGACTGTGGATTTCTTCATTTAAATTGTCAACCCCTTTTCCTAAAGGGCCACATACAGAGTGAGTACTCTATACAAAGGTCACAGATAGAGAAGCCTTGAGTTTATCCTGCAGACCAGACAGCTTGCTTTGTGCTTAGGAGCTGGGAGGAGACCAGCCACCATCTGCACAAACTCCTGATACAAATAAACTTCCGTCACATAGCAAACAACACCCCTGCCTTCCTTTTTCTCAGCTGCACGCTTTAACTAAAGTATTCATAAGCCATCTATTTTATAAGCCACTCTAGAATTTTTGTCATCGATGGTGTGAAACTTATCTGAATATTTCTCATTACAGTCTATCCCTCTTCACTTTAAAAATCTGGGAAACAGTTGTCCTTCCCTTGTCACCGGCACTCCTTATGGTCTCCACAATTTCTTGAAGATTACCAATCGTGTCTCTGAGATTACATCTGCAATTTCTTTCAGCAGGCTTGTGGTGTAACTCATCTGAGCCAGGAGACTTGAAATCATTTAAATTGACTAGATACTCTCTTTCTTTCACTTCACCTATTTGGGGCTTCAATTTTCTCTTTATTATGTTTGTTCTGCCATTTCTCATTTGAAGACCAGTCTTCTTAACAATGAAGATGGAAGCAGACTGGCAGCTTAGTTGCTCTGCCCACTCTCTTTTAATATTTCCTGTATTCTGTCTGTTTACTTGGTACCCCATACCCCTCCCCCAACCTAAAAATGTTCCATGTGCATCTCAAACCAATATGTCAGAAATGGAATTCCATTATCCCCCCCTTTCCCTGCTCAAGCTGTCTCACAGTCATTCCACATCTCATTCAGTGGCACCCCCCACCCATCCATCAGCTGAGCCAAAAACATGGGAATCTTTCTAAATTTCTTCTTCACCTCCTTCCTCAACCAGTCGGCTGTAAAGTTCCGTCAATACCAGCTCCTCCACGCCTCACAAACCCTCCCCTCCTCTTCATCCCCCCTGCCATCACCCCAGCTCCTGCTTGCCCCTGTGTAGTTTCTCTTCTCCACCTGGTCTTCCAGACTTTCATCCAGCCCTTCCTTCCCCACCTACAGCCATCTCCCATGGTCTTAACCACAAATCTGATGTGGTCATGCCCCTTCCTAAGAGGCTTCAGGGCTACTGTTTGCCTTCAGGAGAAAGTTCAGATGAAGGCACTGAAGAATGACCTGACATGCTTCTGGCTGTACCGCGTCTCCTGCTTCCCCACCCACCCTACACGTACTCAGCCTGGCCAGCTCCTCTCAGCTTTGCACATGAGTGTCACCCCCATGCCATCAGGTCTTTGAACATGCTGTTCTCATGGCTTGTGTCTCTTAGGACCTTCTCTTCACCCCCTTTTTAGCCAGCTCTTATTTCCCCTTCAATACCCCACTCCTTTGGGAAGCTTCTTTAACCTCCACTCATCTCCTGGGCTGATGTAGACATTCCTCTTCAGTGATCTCGCATGCATTCTCTATGTAATTCCTATCAGAGCATTGGTCAGATTTGTATTATAACTGTTTACTCACTTCCTCCTCCCAGCCTCACCTGATATGTAAACCTGTAGCAATTCAGAATAAGCGTCCTTTCACAGATTGAATGTGCAGATGAGGTAGTCTGCCAAGGTAAGAGGGGAAATTATCATGCATATAGTAGGAGACCTGGAATTTTAGATCCAACAGGGACCTCGTGAGGTCTTTACCAAGGTGACAGCTCAGAGACAAACAGTCTCTTCATGTGACAAGGCCACCTTGGCCTCAAGCTCCTCTCAAAGAATCAGAGATGTTGAATCTGACTCCAGAAAAAGGGGTATTTGGGACTTAAGGCAAGAGAGAACAGTGCCCACTTGGTTTTCTTTAAATGTGGAATAAAAATGGTCCCCCCCAAATAATTTTTCTTTTCTTGACTCAGAGGAGGGATGATGAGAGCATGAGCACAACAAAAGGCAGAATTGTGTATCTCCGCACAGTGGGAAGCCTCCAGCTTCCTGACGCCCAGCTATTGTTTCTGCAGTGAGAAAATCCATGCAATTGAAGCCCTGTATAACTGGCTGAGTGCTCCCAGAGACACGTATCTGTGAAACTCACATTATGTTGTCAGGAACTGCATTTGCCTCTTCTGTGACATTATTAAGGAAGGGAGAGGGAGTTCTTGACCACCAATGCCTGTGGACGATGCTGGCTAGCGTGGCAGGCCGTAGTTAGCAGCCTCTGATGGGCCCAGATAGATGTTTATTGATGGGAAACTAGATCAGTGGCACCTCTTCGTGGGGATGGGTAATTGACCAATGACAGGCTGATTAGTCGGTGACACTTGACCTACAGCTTCTATTGCTTGTGATGACTGACTTGCTTTCCTAGTCACTGTATCCAAAGAAGCCCAGTGATTCTGAATCTACCCAGAGCGGGGAGAGCATTATAGCAGAGTGACTAACACTTTCCCCATCTAAGAGAGGAGACCTGGCAATCCTGGAAACTCTTGGTACACTGGCTTTAAAAACTGACATTTCTTTGTAGATGGTGACTACACAGGCAGAGTTCTCAAATGCAGATTATCTCAATCACCGTGTTCTTTACTCCTGAGAGAGGACCTCATTGTTTTGTGGTTAAAGGTTATTTTGTTTGTCTGTTCTCATCCACAGAGACCACGTCCGCCTTTCCTGAGAGTTCACCCTGTAGGTGGGTTGGTAGGTAGAGCCTTCCTTCCGACAGTCAATGCTTGTACCTGACCACACTCAGCAGGAACCCAGCCCTGCTCGCGTCTCGTACCAGTTCCCTGGTGGTGTCCTGGAGAAACTGGCCTTAAACAGCCTCTGACCATCTCCACCTCCCCCTATTTTCTTTCATTCATTAAAAAAAAACATTTTTTGAGGCTTTTACTGTGTGCCAGGCACTGTTCTCAGCACTGGGGACATGGCATTAAATAAATAAACCAGTCATCAAACTGGTGCTCTCATGCAACTGACATTCTTGTGGGGAGACAAGCAGTAAACAAACACTGTTTATAATGTCAGATATTTCGAAGTGCTATGAGGCAGTCAGGAGAGAGGACTCAGGGATGGAGACAGTGCAGTTTTTTTTTTGGGGGGGGGGTTTTAAGATTTTATTGGGGAACTGGGAGAGGAAACAGCATTGGGGAATCGGGGAAGGGAAACAGACAAGTTGCTGTTCTTTTGTTCTTCAGTCTAGTTGTGGAGGACGTCACTTCACTGGCCCAAGTTGGTATTGTGATCATTGCGCTCTTCCCGGCTGAGGCAAATTGGTCGCCGGCCATTGGACGGCCGCTCACGGCAGCTCAAGGCAGCTCACGCCCGCTGCTGGCCACTCACGGTAGCTTACGGCAGCCCACTGCAGCAGGGGCTGCAGCCTACGCTGTCGCTGGTGACTCACAGCAGCCCAGCTCCAGTTCGAGCTGTTTTTCACCATCTTAGCTGTAGAGGGCGCAGCGTCACTGGCCCATGTGGGATTCATACCGGCTGCCCTGCTGCTCAGAGCTCACACTCACAGTGCAGTTTTAGATTTAGAAACGCAAGCCACCTGGGGACCTGGGGGATGAGTGGCGCAGGCAGAGTACCAAGGCCCTGAACAGGGAGCCTGAATGGCAGGTTGCAGGAGCAGCAAGGAGGCCACTGAGGGAGGGGACAGTGAGAGGCAAGCTGAGGGAGGTAATCTGGAGGGGTGACAGCCCTGAGGTGTTTTGTTGCTGTTTCTACATTCAGTCACCAGCTCCCAAACCATCCCACCTGCCACCACAACCCCCATCCCAGTGTTCCATTAGCACAGTTAGAGGAGAGGAAGGGGAGGGCTGGGAGGCCATCCTGCCTATAGAAGCACCTTCCTTGCTCCTGACCTGCCTTTATCCAACCAGCTCTCGGGAAGTAAACAACAGGAGGGACCCTAGTCCCGGCTGTGTGAGGGGAAACTTTCTCCCCAGCATTGTGGCTCTCTCCTGCGAGCCAGAGCAGGCCATCTACCTGGGAATAAAGGAGCTTGTCTTTGCTGTTGCTTGGTTTGGAGGCACAGCAGAAGTTATTCGTTTTATTTGAGAGAAATTGCCTGGAATGTACCTTAAAAGTGGGTAACTGAGTAGTAATTACATCATTTTCATGCGATTTAAAAAACATTAAAATTTAAATAACAGGAAATCTTCAGAGGCCTGGCCACATAAAAAGCCCAGGGTAGAGTCATAATAACTAACCAAAGCTACCTAGCGTCTTAGTTTATGGTCCCTCTGCCGCCTTAGTTTAAGACTTACTATCTTTCATTGCTAATCATGATGTTCTTTGGAGTGTTTTCAGGTTAGTATGAGCAACCACATATGCTGTGCATTAAGTACGCCTGTCACCCAATCTTTTTCAGCTAATAAACGGCACCACTTTGTTGAAACCCTAATTATAAGACAGTTAAATTAACAATTTTTGCATTAGCTTGAGAATGATGGTTTTGTAACTGATATGTGCAATAGCAATACTGTAAGTAAAATACCCGTAATGCTTTCACTAAGAAACCTAATTGTAAGTAAACAGGCTGTCCAACAATGAAGCCATGCAGATGGATGCAGCAAAATAAACCCAGAGTCTCTCCAGGTGTTGTGAGGACTAAGGAGTTAATGACACAAAAATATCTTGAGTTCTTCAGCTGGAAAATGTTAGATGAATATAATATGTCAGGACAAAATGGGCCCAGCCCAAAGCATGTTCTTGATGACTATTCATAATCTCTTTAGTTTGTGGGGGTGAGGTTTTTTTTATTTTGCTGTAGGAAAAGCCAGTTCTACTGTTTAGAAAAGTTAATCTGGCACAGGATGGCTGAGCCACAAATCAGTTTATGGTTTGCAGTTATTAAACATAAAACGAAGCAATAGCAAGTTGATCCTTTTAAAAAAAAAATTAGGTATGCC
The DNA here is from genome assembly GCF_001890085.2 of Hipposideros armiger. NCBI lineage: Eukaryota > Metazoa > Chordata > Mammalia > Chiroptera > Hipposideridae > Hipposideros > Hipposideros armiger. The sequence continues at coordinate 472,498 of NW_017731825.1, forward strand.
ACTGTGGTCCTTATGCATCCAGCATATTTTTCTTTCCCTGTGAGCTGTCAAGCCCATGCCCGGTTCAGCTGCCTTTTCGCTATTGTGTGGCTACAACCAACTCTAGATGATTTATTCTGTTTGTAAGTTCCTGAGACCCTTTCTGACTGCTATTTTTCCTTCCCACTGCGTACCACCCTGCCAAACTGTTGGTCATCCGCTTCTCACCCAGAGGCTAGGCCCAGAAAAGAGAAAGGAGAGGAATCACATACCATTCCATTTTGGTTCTTAATTAATAGCTCCAAATGAAGGCGTCGTCAATAAAGGTGGGGGGAGGACTCGGAGCTGACTCAAAGGATATTTTTTAATTATTGGAGTATTTTCCACATTGGTGCTGCCCTCAGTCTCTCACAGGACCACAGAGACTCTCCAGTTGAAGATAGTGATTTTGTAGGATTGAGATGGAGCAGTGTGTTTGCCGTGATGTCCGAGTGCCTGGTGCAGTACTCTGTGCTATGAGCACTCAATAAACACTCATTGACTGAACTGACAACACAGTATGTTAGTGCAGCTAAGGGAGCTCTATCTATCAGCTAAATTGGACATCATATTTGCTCGGTGCGTCTGATCTGAGGATATGTGAGGAAACTGCTAAAGATTCGGCATATCCAGCATGTGACTGAGATTGAGCTCTGGAGTTAGGCACTGACATTAGCACCGGGGAGGACACCTGCCTTACACGTTCCAGGCCGCCTCCATTTCGTTCTGTCGGAGTGCTGCACAGGCAAGCGATACATCCATTTACAGTAGGACAGCCTCCTTTGCAACCTAGAGAGCTAGAAATTTCCTTTTTATAGTCTAGAGAATACAACAAACATCAAAATATATGAATCCTCTGGCTTGGATTAAGATTGCCTATAATTCTAGTCAAAATTGGAAAGATATTTTACAAAATTTGCTTCATATCAGTCAGGCTGAGTGTCGTCTGTCACAGCCCTGAACCAAGGAATTCTTCCTTGTCTCACTGATCCATGATTTATTTACCAAGTGTTGTTTCTCTCTCAGCCTGTCTGCATCTCACTAAAGTCTTCCCTTATCATCCTCAGACCTCGGAACTCTGGTTTCCAAAAAAATTGTTGAATAAAAAATTTTATCTGTGGTTCCCAGTAGAGGCTGAAGTCTGAACTGTGTGAATGCTTAGGGGAACAGAAATCCTGGAGCCTGGACACAGATAGCAGAGTTTGGGAGCATGGTAAATATGCATCTGCCAGTTTCATCCTCGAGGTATTTCAAGACCAGAAAGTATTGCTATGGCAACTAAATTGCATGTTAAAAATACGGGAGGGGCCCTAGAATTCAGATGTTCTTTGGAAAATCAGGAAAGGTTAAATGCCAGAGAAAAATGCATATGTGTGTGTCTGTGTGTTTGACTTACCTCACATGTCAACCATTTGCCTCTCTTGAGTGATTAGAGAACTTGACAACTAGTCATCATAAAATATAGCTGGATACATGAAAAGAAAATCCTTTTAGTTTTCAAAGATTAACCCATCAAGAAGACGTTTTCACAGAACCTATCAGCCCCATTTGAGCCAGTATTTCATGCACAAATGCGTGTTTAGTGATTATCCAGAATTGTTATTTAAGACCCCTCTCAACATAGACCCACTTCACTAACAGTGCTTTGAGCAGCCATGTTACAAACCAGAATCCATCACCTTGGAAGGTCAACTGAATGGGTCAAAAGCATCCACCTGCTCCTTCTGTGCTTTCACTCTGGCCAGTGTTCTACACGCTGCTGCCCTGGGACAGGCCATACGGGGTCACAGAGATGTGGCTGTCCTCAGGAGGGCCGAAAGCAGCATGGGCCTTTCTTTCAGCAAATGGAATGAAATTTCTATAGATTTAATACATCGCATTGCTTAAAAATACTTTGTGTTAAGTGAATAAAGCAAATCTGAAAGCTGATGAGGGGTCACAGGCATTTAAGGTTAATCCTTGAATTAATCCAAAGCAGAGATCTACCTTTGAAAATCTTCAATTCCTTAGCTGTCCTTAAATCCGAGATTTTTTCCCCCAGGAGCCCAATTTTGTCACCTTGTTAAGATGCTTTTGGTGCATCTTTGTAGCACCTGATATGTCTCTCTCTCTCTCTCTCTCTCTCTCTCTTAAAGCTTATCCCTTTGTACACTGGTAACCATAGGGGCACTTGACCAAAACTTTCTTGTATCTCTGGTTAAGAACAAGTAGAAGCACTGAGATAAAGAAAAACTCTCTACTTCCCCTTCTCACCTTTTCCACCTCCATGCACCTCCACCCTGCATCCTTCTCCTAGGAACAACGTTTATGATGACAGGCTGGTTGGTGCCTCTCTTAGACTCCCTTCAGCAACTTTCCTGGACACTCAGGGGGTTAGCTCCAGCTGAGGAATCACTTTTTTCTGCTGTGTTGCCTCTTTCCACAATGTATCAGATTCAGTATAAGAGTTATGGGTTACTAGATAACTGCAGAGTATGCTTTTCCTGCTCCCTGGATTTTCTTTCCTTTCGCCCCTAAGGCCTAGCAGTAAGGATTCTCTTCCTTCTTTTTACCTTATGACATCTGAAACCGCATCCCTCAAAGATGATGACATTGCTAGCCTTGCCAGATTATCCTTTTATTGTAACTGAACACAGATCACGGCTGTTTAGATTGTCTGTACTGTTTAATGTTTTCAAGTGGCTAATGGTTCTTTTAGTTACCACGTCTTAAAGTAGCTCTTGATCTTTAGCTGCTTCTCTGTCTCCATGTAAGAGATGAAGAAACCAAAGTATAACTGAATTCCTTCTTTTTCTTTCCACCATGAACATAGAGATGCAACTGGGGCTACAAGTCTATCTTGGAAGATTCCAGTGTATTGCAAGATGCTACACAGCCTCCTATGGCCTTAAAAGGAAAATTAGAGGAGGCATTGTGCCTTGTAGTCAACCCATCCTTGTTTCCTAAGGGTATAAACTTTCGTTAACCGTTGTGGCTAAGAAGTAACAGCATGTATTTTTATTACTAGCACTCATGTACTCCAAGGAGCTTGTTGCATTTGACTGCAAATAACAGAGAACCAAATTAAGAAAGATTTTTTAAATGTTGGGTTTTTCGATTTTTTGTTTGGTTTTGCTTTTATTTGTTTGCTTTGGTTTCACATAACAAAAAGTACACAGGTGGTAGCTGCTGGTATTGGTTCTACAATTCGATGATCTCTTCAGTTTTTTCCGTCTTCCCACGTGTATTATTACCTCAGAGAAATAAGGCTGCTAGGGCTGTAACTGTGTCGGCTTTTAGGCAGGAAGGAGAAGGGCCCAGCGGGGTAAAAGGGTAAAAAGCCCTGCCAGCCAGCTCAGTCTGTTTTTATTAGGGAAAGCTAAAGCTCCCTTTGAAGCCACACGTTGCCAACTTCACTTAGCTAGTAGGTAGAACTCCGTCATCCAGTTCACCTGAACAAGGTTGGAGAAGCTGAGAGTCGTGGTACGGGGCTGGCTCATCCAGTCACAGTTCTGCCACAAACCCCTGCCTCCTGCATGACGTTCCACATCTGTTTTGGAGTTTCTATAAATTTATATATTTCATGTGTCCTGTTCATTTTTTTAAACAGCTTTATTGAGATATAATTCATATAGCAGAGAATTCATATACCATTTAAAGTATGGAATTCGATAGGGTTTTTTTTTTCCATTTATTTTTTAAAGATGCCCTTTAAGCCCACAGCTTCTGGATGTATCCAAGACAGTAAATACAATCATTGTGTTTTATATTGTTCTCAGCCTCAAAAACGTTCTAGAAATTAACAGCCTATATCTGCTTACCGGGTAATTTTGGTCCAAAACATGAAGCATTATTGATTAATACGTTTGATTTCTTATTCATGAAATTTACCTCTTGAAAAAAACTATAAGTTTCTGTTACAGACTGTTACCTGGCATTTAATTGACGTGTTTCTATGACTGGTCTTTGCTGTACCAGCGCAGCGTTAGAGGTGCACCTAGTGAAGTTTGGGAGGCAGGGAAGACCCCAGCACCTCCTGATTGATCCAAAGGGGAATAGATTTTATTTGATGAGATCTTATTCTAGTTAAGAACATTTTATCATATCTGAATTCTTGTTAAAATTGGCAATCCACAGGGAATCAGTTGACCAGACAGATCTGATTAACCAAAACACCTGTTTCCCTAGCCAGGTTATAGAGAGTTGAATTTCTTTCTGTACATATAGCATTCTAATATCAGAAACTTTATTGCACAGCCATGTTATTTTGTAATGGCAGATTAATTATGACAAAAGTCCTGCTAGGAATAACACCTTTAGTCTTTAAGATCTGGAGTGAAAATAAGCATGCCCATCTTCCCCAGGATGCAATGGCACATTAAAGGACCTTTGACTTTCAGAGGGGATAGTGGGTAAACCATCTCCAGTCTTTCTTCCTCTAAGTTCTTGGAGTGTGGTGTTTTGTTTCGTAGGATTACAGTGAGTGTTTCTGGCATTTGGAACATTTTGAACAAAGTGTACAGTCACTGGGGAGGGTAATTATAGCAATCCCAGGATTTTAGGCCTTGAGAGAAGAAATTCAAACACCCTCTGCTTTTCCTGCCAGCATTTCCTTGTGCCTCACCCTATCCCCGTTTCCATTCCTCCCCGAAATAGTGGTCATATTCAAGACATGTAGTTCCTTTCCAGGGGAGATGCTGATCGGGGTGGTGAGGCACAGGCCTGAGAGTGGGCCACAGTTGAGTGGAATCACTTCTTGTGTCTGTTGCCTCCCACTGCACCCTAAAGCGGCACTGGCCAGGACTACTTCTGCTAGAAAGCGGCCCTGCCTTCCCTTTTTGTTCCTACCTCTCTCCCATCTCGCCTCTCTTCTGTCCTCACAACAACGTGATAAGCAGACCCCTCCTTTATTTTTCCGCCATTCTTATTTCCTCTTTTATCTTTTAGGGCAGCCAGGGTAAGGTTCTCCCTCAGCTCAGGGACAGCTCAGTGCTAGGCTGCAGGGGACAGTGATCTGTCCCTTAACCCACTCCCTTCCAGTGGTACAAGAATGTGTATGGGGTTGATCCTTCCTTAAGTGTAGTGGTAAGAACCAAGAATAAGCTTTGGGTGTTGAAGAAGGGACAGGGTAGGCCTCTTGGCTTGCTCTGGTTGAAGCCGTTCAAGCATAACCAACATGGGAATAGGGAGTGCTCCGTGTCCTATGCCTTTTGCATTCGTTTTGGGTAAAAAATTCTACTAGCAGTAAAGTATCCCTTTGCTTCTCACTTGTGACTTTCCTTGGCATATAGTTACCTCAGAAACCTTGTGGGAAGGGGTCATTGTGATCTAGGCTAATAGATCTTGTTCCTAAGTCCCTGAGGCATATGCATTTAATTGTCCCCAGATGGCTAATGCAAACCCTTGTCAATTCTTTTCTTGATATCTAACCTTCGGCATTCATTTCTTCCCTGAGGTTAAAAAAACAAAAGTATAGGGCCTGCCGAGTGGCTCAGTTGGTTAAGAGCTCGCTCAAGAGTTTGAGCTCTGAGCAACAGCGGTTCAATTCCCAGCCCGAGCTGAGCAGCCGCTGAGCTGCCAACAGGTGGCAGGATGGCTCAGCTTAAAAAAAAAAAAAAGAATAAAAAAGCAAAAGTATCTATAATCAAGTAGTGCTTTTATTAGGAAGTTCACAGTAGCCCTATTAAAAACAGCTAAAGCATTACATAGAACTGTTTGAGAATTGGCAGTTATCAGATAAATAATACATATCTTGTTAATAATAACCTTCTTGGTAGAATAGGGAAATGGCTCTGTCACTATAGTGAGATTTTAGCTGTATGTGTTAGACTCAGAGAAAAAGTAGAGAATTCATGAAGATTAGTTGGAGCTATTGGGGAAAAACATGTTAAATAGAGTTATCCAGTTAAAATTGGTTTCAGTAAAGATTCCAAATGAGTAGTTCTGATAAAACACCAAACACTATAAGGTTTTTATTGTTCTGTGGTCAGACTGCCTTGGTCAGCTGTCTTTGTAAGCTGCTTTTTATAATCACAGTAGACAGAGCTGAAGTGATAGCAAGGGGATAGATCCATACAAATCCATTTTCTCCCAGTGACCAATAAACAACTCAGCACTGTCTACCTAATGGGTACGGCTTAGTCTGTGGTGTCATCTTCCTCTGTAACTGATACGTTATTATTTTACTGCTGTCATATTAACTGCCTTATCAATGACTATATATAACTTTTATGTATGGATTGTTTACTGACTTTAAGTGTCTCTAACTTCTCCACCCTACACTACTGCTTTTGTGCCCTTTGGTAGGGATTAGGAGGGTCGTGCTCAGTGACTGTCCTGTGTTTGCACGTCTTCAATTTGAAAACGCAGCTCCTGGGCACTTCATCAGTTCAGGGAATAGGGAGGGTTTGGGGATGGGTTCCAGGTTTTCATTTTTAATTGGAGCTTTATTTTTGGTCCCATTTCTTTTCTTTTCTTATAGTCTTAGGAGAAATACCAAAAATTTGGGGTGAAAGGCAAGCCAAGAATAGTCAGTACAGTTGTCACAGTAACAAAGATGGGATTAGGACTATGGCAGAATCTAAAAATTCCATGTGGAATTTGCTACATGAAAATCTACCGAAACACTTTCAACAGAAGAGATTTTAGACATTTCTAGGCTAAGCTCAGCCTAGAAATGTACCTTTATTTTCTACCTGGATGCCATAACTCTTGATTGCTCCATGAGAACAGCTTTGATTTTCTGTCTATTCCTGACATTGGCAAGCTTTTTCCATAAAGGGCCAGGTAGTAATTTGAGACTTCACATGCGCTTGTCTCTGTCACAACTGCTCAACTCTCATAAAACTTGACTTTCAAAAGAGGCAGCCATGGGCCACAGGTTTACCAGTGGTTTATCTGCTCAACTCCTTTCCTCATGAGCAGCTCAGGGCCACAGAGGTGAAAGCAAAGAATTAGGGAAGTCCGTTTGCCTTTCATGGTTTCAAAAATGAATATTGATACTTACGAGCCTATTATTAAAAGATATGAATATTCATATCAGCATTTAGCTTGGGAGACAAGATAAACACCACAACCCAGTGGTGTTTTCCTCCTGTGTTTTGTGGGGGGTGAGCCTTGGGGCTGCCACAAGGAAGGATCAAGAGGAAGTCGGCCAAGGGAGGCCCAAGTCCCAGACCTGACCCTGGTAGAGCAGCTCTGCTTTTATCTGTCATGGATATTGAGGTTCTTCTAAGGCAATGTCTGTAAAACAAAAAAGGTTCTGCCACTAAGGAATATTTTTGGAAATACTGGTTTACAGTTTTTTGCAATAAGTGTAATTCCTTTTTATGATGGATACTTTCAAGAAGTATCAAAGAATTTATCTTTATTACAGTCATCCCGTGGTAATCTCAGAGGATTGTTTCCAGGACCTGCTATGGATACCCAAATCCATAGATGCTCAAATCCCCTATATAAAATGGTGTAGAAACCAATGTCGGCCCTCCACAGCTGCGGATTCCCAGCCATGGAACGAAAATATGCACTGTTTTTGATCTGTGGTTGGGTGAACCCACGGATGTGAAACCCGCAGATATGGAGAGCTAACTGTACTTTGTCACTGAAAGAAAAACAAAAAGATTTTTAAAAAGGGATCACAAATCATCTAAGTTAAAATCCATCTCCCTCTCTTCCCCTACCCCTCACACCTCACTGAACGATTATAAATCTGAGAAAATAAGGGCGCCAGATACAGGCAGAGTTGGGACTCTGGTCTCCGTCAGATGCCACTGCTCCCAGCTGTACCACACTGCCTCGGATGTCTTTGTGTCCATCAGAGGCCAAAGGAGGGTCAGCAGAGCCCTTCATGCTTCACATAGGCTGGGAGATAGCTTGACCCATAATGCCATGGAAGCCACACTATTTCGTTTCCCCAGCTCATTGTTTCTCCCTTTGAGCTGCTGGGAGCCCCCAAGCTCCTGGATGCCCTGAGCTACTAGGGTAGAAACTGTGCTTACAGCTGGAAGTTCCAGCACTAGCTCCTTGGAGGTTACCCCAGGATGTTACCCATTCCCGACACCTAAACATTGATTTAATTGTCTGAAGAATGTTAGTCCAACAGCCTCATGTGTGACTCCGACAGGCTGCGTTAGCCGGGTCCCCTCCTGCCCCTCAGCATGACTCACAGTGTTGACTCTTGAGAATTCGGTGCCAGAGTGGGGGGATCCGAGAAATCTGTGATCTCACCACCCTGGGCACAATTCCTTCCCCGGCTTGTGAGAGTTCTTAGTCATTTCTGTCTATACCTTTCTGAATGTGAGTAGTTAGAGCAGTGATGCAGAGGTGTGTGTGTGTGTGTGTGTGTTATGTGTGTGTATGTATGTGTGCATGCGCATTGGGTATCTGCACAGTACCAGGACTATGTTCTCAGGATGCGTATGTGGGTCCTATCAGCCAAAATAAGAAGAAAGTAAAAAGTGGTCCAACAGTAGGGTGATGGGGCACAGGAAAGATAAATGTTTGTTCTTCTTAATGAGGAAAAATAAGCCAGATGAACAAGAAACAGCTCAATTCACAGAGTGCAGAATTCTAATGAAGCCTCACGCTGTGCTTGAGTCCCAGTGGCGAGGGCTGGCTGCCTGCAGCAGGGCCTCGGACAGATAGGAGTGATTTATTCATGTCTGCCTCCTTCACTCAGATTTCCTCCTCGCAGCCATCCAATATCCATCACCGGAAAGCCCTGGTTCTGTACAGGAGTTTACCCTGGTCGCTCGCCTGGAATACATTTTGAAGGATTAGTGTACATGCCATAGAGACTGGCCCCTGTGCCCACTACACTCTGGTGAATATTCATGGCGGCCGCTGGGAGGGTTATTTCTAAAAAGGCAGCTCGTGCAGAATACATCTAAAGAGGGAGTGTTTTTCTCTTGCCTGCCGATCCTTCCCCAAACAAATGTGGGAGGGAGGGGAAGCTGCTCTGCAATTCCGGTGAGTCCGTAGGAGACAGAAACCGCATCCTCACTTCTGCAGCAGCAGGGAGCACCGCACCCCTCCCCAGGCAGAGCCCTTGCCTCTGCCTCCCACTCTGGGGAAAATAGTCTAGGCCATTCCAGAAAAAAATGGCAACTGCCCACTTAGCCTGTGGTCCTGTAACCCACACCAGTTTGATTTAATTACAGCTGTTTAGCCGTTAGAAAAGTTAGAGTTATTAATGTTCAGCTAAAAACATTTGAGTAAAAACTTATGATCCCAGCTTTGAAGACCTGGATCAAGAAAACTGTATGGAGTGGCCAGTGATCAAAAGAATTCCATTAAAAAACATAATTAGCCATTTTTCCCTCTAGCCGTTAACCAAAAATTACATAAAATTTTGCCTTTTTTCTTGCTTCTTACCATTCTTCAAAAGCTTTATCACACAGTTACATATTAAATTGATTAATTATCTTCTGTTTATAAGTACTTATAGTTAGAATTCTCATTCTTATACATTGGTGGAAGGGATGTTACTATTATTAGTCTGATTAATCTTGTCTTTATTTTTATAAGTCATGTACCACATAGAAGATTATGATTTGTCAGACACCTCAGACTTCAAATAGAATAATCTACATATTCTGTGTGTTTAAATTTTATAGCACTTGCAACTTTTTTTTTTTTTTTTTTTTTTTAGCTGAGCCATCCTGCTACCTGTTGGCAGCTCAGCGGCTGCTCAGCTCGGGCTGGGAATCAAACCGCTGTTGCTCAGAGCTCAAACTCTTGAGCGAGCTCTTAACCAACTGAGCCACTCAGCTGGCCCCGCAACTTTTTATAGTTTCATTTTTTGTTTGAGATGGTAGTTGTTTTCATGTGGAAGCCTTCACAGAAGAATTCCATGAAGGAAGTTCATTAGAGAAGGGACGTAAAGGGAGGAAATTTAGTCCAGATGGAAAAGAGAGAGAGAGAGAGAGAGAGAGAGAGAGAGAGAGAAACATGCGCACAGGCAAGCATCTCATTGTACGAGGCCTAAAAGAATAACTACGAGATTGGGGATGAGACAAGGGTAAGGCGGTAACTTAGTAGAGAGAGGATCAGAGGAGAAATGAGCAGCAGCGGGCGCAGGTGGTCAGCTGAAGGAGGATGAAGGCCTGAATTGGATGGGCAAGTGTTTTAAAATCATTTGCAGCAAGAGCTCAGGACTTTGTAGACTGTGCCCTGTGGAGAAGAGAATATGATTCAAAGCTGGAGCAAAGGTTGAAACCCAGCCCTGATTTGGGTGAAAAGGTCGGACTGATAAGAAAGAGAGAGAGATGTAGGAAAAATAGCACTGGCTGTGTTAAGAGAGACCAGACAAGAGATTTGGTGAGAACAAAAATAAAGAGATGACCGGACTGAATAGGAAGAGTTTTGCCTTGTAGTTCCTCCCTGCTGGAATGTTCTCTCACCTTAATATTCCGAATTGAGCCTTCCCACCTTGTTTTGCCCTTCCATTTCTCCCTTTATCACCAGGCTGAGAGAATACAAAGATCTGCCTGTAGCTAATGTGAGTCCTCCCACAGGCATGGATTCCTATGAAACCCCGACCCGAGGGCATAAAAGGGAGCTGTGGAGCTTATTAAATTTCCCTGTGACTCTGCTTCTGGGTTCTTTGTAGGCTCTGTGCATGTGGGCACATATTAGCATGTGGTCAGAGGAGGGGCAGAAGAATAGGCTCAAGAGATGAAATAGTCAGAGTTGGTATGTTTTATAAATTATCTCTTAAGTGTGACTCTCCAAAATGGTTTGGGGGTAGAGGACTGGCTGGGGGATGTTTTTGGATAGAAACATATTCAGTCTAAGAGCGTTAAAAGATGCTGTACCAGGATGAGCTACCTGGGCTTTGTGAGAAGGGTGATTTATCTGCAATTCCCTCTCCACTTTCCATCATCCTCTCCTGTCCTGCTCCCCATGTCTCCTTCAGTTCAGCTCAGTAGGGCTCAGGATGTACTGGGGACCGGGAGGAATACCAAGACCATAGCCATGCATCGTCCCTGCGCTCTAGAAGCATGGTCAGGATGGTCCTGATGGAACTTGGTCCTGAAAGATGAAGGGATAGGACATTGGATGGTGTTATGCAGGGAACGGGGGCCGGTGGTACTTGACTCCCCTCCCTGTTGGATGAAGGCCCACAGTGGGGCCATTTGATCCCACAGGAGTCATACATACAAGTAAAGATCAGGGAATGACACCCCTAACACTCAGCTGGTAGAACATCAAGCTCTGAGCTCTTCAGCACACCTGTCCCTTCCTCTCACTCTCCAAACAGTTTCATAGATCTGGGGACAGGGAACAGAAAAACTCACACAAATGCAGATTGCCTATAGTTGTTAACAGACGAAACTAATTCTGGCCTTCTAAAATTATAGTAGCCACTAATAGCCTTCCTAGTAAATGAAGCTGAAAGTGAACTGGACCTGATACCCAGCGAGCTAAGCCTGTGGCCTGGGCAGGACCTCTCCATTTCTGCCTCTTTCACATCCTTTTTCCATCCTGCTGGTGAGCTGAATAGGGCCAATGTCACTGATTGTGTATCCGCCTCATGATGAGGAAGCTGCTGAGATCAAGGAAGGTGGCCTTGCTGCGGAGAGGGAATCGACGCTGCCAAATTTAAACACAGGGAAGGAGCTGTAAAAGCCGTGTACCTGCCTAGTGTGTCACTGCCGAAAAGGTCTGTAGTATAATGAGACTTCACCTTTTAAAATGGTTCCCTATTTGAAATGGTTCCCAATATGTTTGATGCCAACATCGTGCTTAAGAAAGGGGCTGCATTGGAAAGAGTCACCTTGAAAAATAGAAGAAAACTGCTTTTCTTCTCAAGGGCTGTTTGGCCTGGACAGCATTTTCTCATGTGTCCAGTTTGAAAGCATAAAATGAAAGAATTTTCATCACATTGGACTGTGTAATGAAATCTAGATCATAAGCCTTGGTCAAGACTTATTTATTACTAACAGGTTTGCCAACTGATTGAATAATCTGTGAAGGATTGCTTCGGTAGTGTTTAGTCCCTGTAAGAAAATTCACCAAATCATCCAGAAAAATAGGTTTGCATTAAAAGCAGGAAGTGTGCTGATTATAAATTGGGTTTTTTTTTCCAAATGTGATCATGTATGCAAAACATTTAGAAACCAGTGAGGCCTGTGTGCATGTGCGGTGGTGGGAATATGACTGGTGGTTCACCACTTAGTCCACACTCTTCATGTATTGAATCTTGCAGCTGCAGCCATGCTATTTGGCAGGATGGGGTTGTTACCTTTTATGTTATCACCAAAAACTTGAAATTAAAAACTTAATCCCTCCAAGGCGTGAAATGATGGTCTCAATTAACTGTTAAAAGTTGGTAGTTGTGTATTGCCTCCAACTTTTGGGAAGCTTTGTCCTGTCTAGCCATCCAGATAGCCATGTCCTATAGGCGTACTCTCCATGACATTTCTCTACTTTTATGTAATTTACCTGGATTAGATTGTGTTAAATGTAAGCTGCGATGGAGAGAAAGCCCATCCTTTCATGCCCCCTTCTCAGTGAGCCAGCCTGCACAGTGGGGCCCCAGTGTGTACTTTGCCATCTCCTTACTTTTTGCCACCCTGGGGCTTCGATGACTAAACACAGAAACGACATGCATGCATGCCAGACCACCGAGAGCTTGCACTTGTCTTTCCCTTGCCAGATATTATACAAAAGAATATTGTTTACCAGAGCCATATTTCTTCCTGTCTTTGAGAAATCACCCTCTATGTCCAAGATATGAGACATTAAACAATATCAAACAGTGTGTAGACTCTCTGATGTCCTCTCACTGACGTATTTCCCCAAACCCTCTTCCATCTGGCAAGCAGCCTGTGTTTCCCTCCTCCTGCTGTTGGTGTTGCCACTGCCCTGAAAGGTTATGGCCCCATGGTGGCAGCTTCTCGGGCGTTCTCGTGTCTGGAAGCTGCAGGGTGGCTACCTGGCCCACTTCACACACATGTGATAAAGCGTAGTCACTTGGTTCCAGTCTCCTGCTGAGAACCTCATTTTGGACTTGCAGCCTTCCAGCAGCAGTTCTCAACTTGACCTTGCTCTCCAACGGAGGAAGAATCCTCATAATTGAACCCAGTGACAACCAGTAATGAGGACCCCTCTCATCTTTGGGAAAATCCCAGTTTCTTATCAGTAAAATTGTTCCTTGGAAGCTGTATCAGTTCCTCCCAGCAGCTGCTACAGCTCCCTCCTGCCTCTCAGTAGCAGAGATTAGAATAGAGCCTATAACGAGATATTTGTCTTTCTGATCCTCATTCAGAAGAGTGAGAGCTGGACTCTGCTGAATGAAGTGAAAACACTGAAATTTCCGTTCGTGGCCCAGTGTCTTACCTCTCTCCCTCACCTTCATGTCAATCGCATTGGTTCTTCTGCTTCATGACCTGCAGCCCCGCTCTACTCTGAGAGTTAATCGGCTCCCTCTGACCACACTTAACTCCTTGGCAGCCAGACCTGGTACATCCTCGTGCTGGCCCGTCATCTGCCCGAGCCTGCACTGCATCCTCCTTGTCACTGTCAACCCTGCTTTCTCCTCTTCTGCTCCCTCAGTACCACTGCTGAAGAGAGTTGTAAACTATGCCGATTGTTCCATTTTTGCAAGAACCCTGCCTACAGCTCAGCTGGCCCCACAGAGCCTATTTCTGAGCCTGTTTTGTCATTCGACCCCACACTGCAGTCCTCCCACTCTCAGTCCTACAAAGCACCTCCTTTCGTACTGGAATGAAAAGATTGCCATCCAGAATGAGCTCCCTCACCAGCCCTGTTCTTCCCCTCATTGTCTTTCTGGCCCTGTAGCCATCACGTCATCCTTGTCATCTGAACATCCACTCTTGAGTGCTTTTCTGTGTCACACATTCTGCTAGGAGCTTATCTTGTCTTAGGCCCTTTGGGTTGCAAGCTGCAGAAACCAGGAAAGGGTGACTTAAGCCATAAATGGTGACTTTATTGTACTGATTGGGAGATTTCTCATAGAACACTGGGACAGAAACTCTGGTGGCCCTCACAGGTACTAAAATCAGATACTGGACCCCTGCCAGGAGCCCAGACAACCCTCCCTGGGCCATGCCATCTGTCCCCTTTGCTTCTCACTGCAGATGACTTCCTTCCTTTGTTTCTTTCATGCCTCTGCTGAAAGAGGACCACCCAAGAATGCCTGCATTTTCATCATCTCATTTTAAGTGAACAGGGCCAGTTAAGCTAGAATCGCACATAATTCTAAATTTTTTAGAGGAAATCTGATTGACCCAGCACAGGTCTTGTTTCTTCCTAGAATGTAGTCTGGTCTACAAACCAAGCTCAGCATACCCCATGTTCACTCCTAGGTTGGGCCAGAAATAGTCTCAAAGAGAGGAGTTTACTATGTAATGGACAAGTATGTCAAAAAACAAAAACAACCTCTACTGCATATGCTGTTGCAGAGAATTATCAAATGTTAGAACTGAAAGAGCCCTTAGAAACTATCAAATCTAGACCTTTAATTTCACAAGGGATGCAACTGAAGTACAAGTAAGTCAAGTCTTGCATAATGTCACATAGTCAGTACTCAGTAAATATTTGTCGAATTGTTGAATGGAAGACAATTATTTCTAAAGAACTTAATTTCTGAAGATCTTTGACAAAGAATAGTCTGTACAAATTTTAGAGGTCAGATTAGATTTTGACTGAGAGATTAGAAATGGATTTGATGATAAATTATTATTATATTACTAATATCATGGCATCTGATCTTCCATTAGTTGTTTGTTTTCACCCAAATGAGAAAACTCTGCAACAACAGCAGCGGTGACCCCAGGCCATTCAGTGGAGTCCCCCACAAACAATGGACAAGTTAGAAACAGGCCAAACAGACTCTTGCTAGTCATCTAAAAGACAGCCCATTCAGTGGAGACGCTGTTGATCTCCACTGTTAAACCTCAGCCATTGTTCACAGTCTGGCACAGAATTAATCCCTTAAGAAAGGGATGAAAAAAAATGCCGTTCAGCACAACACAGTTTGTCATCGCATGCATAATGCAGACTTTCCAATTAGAATGCTACAATTTGGAAACTTTCTTCACAGACTGATGAGAGAGCAATTATTTTAAAGAAGGGAAAAACTCAGTCCACAGGGTTTGCCTCAAGTCACTTCTGACTCGAGCCTCAAAGGCAAGAGTTTTGAAAACATATTCACTATTGAATTTTGTATCAAAACACCAGCAAGGAGAGCAATTAGTTGCTGTAAACTGAACCCTGGTAATCAATGGTATGCAGCCAGCCAGAGCGTTTATGGGAGATGTAGGCAAAATCACATCTGTTAATCAATTTTTAAAAGCCCAGCATTTTACTGCTTTGAAGGGAAACTCCACAATGAGAATAAGGGGAGATGGAGGAGACAGCATTTCCCATCACCAGGCAGTTCATGTGCTCATTAGGTGAGGGGTGTGTGGCAACAGCTAGACCTGACAGATCTGCATTGATGGCTTTGGCCAGTAACTTCCTTTATTCAGCCCCCTTTGAAAAGGGCTTTTGATGTAGAGGTGGAGGTTTGTACAATAGGTGCGGGACTTACGTTTAAGGAGCTCCTCTTAGTTCAAGCCGGAGGGAGGGAGTGTGTGGGTCCCGGCCAGCTCCCTGGGCAAACATTCTTGGGCAGGTTAGAAATCAGAAATATCTCTGTGTGGTTACAGGTGGAAAGATGTCGGAACAGACTTTGTGGGCAGGGAAAGAAGTGAGGGGAGTTGGTGGGCTTTGCAGTTGTGTCTTATTAGAACAAAATGTCTCTCCATGGAAAAAATAAATTGAGCCAGTTTTCCCTTTACTGTCCTTAAGCTGTGCTTGCTTTTTTTTTCAGTTGAGTCAACAAAGGGATTTTCATTCCTGGTTAAGCCTAAATTCCAAGTAAATAATATCTTGGCCCATGAATTCGAATCTCTCTTAAAAACTCAAAAGTGTGGGTGAGTCTGAGCCCTACGCTTGATAACCTCAGGTCCATCATCAGTGTCCCTTTTCCACAGGAGTCACCGTGACCCCACATTTCCAGCCCCCAGGGACTCTTAAAAGAGAAATAGAAAGGAGATGTCTCGACCAGTATGTGTGTTTGGCTGCTGTTCAGAAAAAAGACTTTAGGCCAGGAAAAATTACTGAGGAAGAGATCGATAGACTAGGCTAATAAAAATTAATATCTTCAGCATGCAGACTATGATAGGCAGTGGATTAATATCCTTAAAATACAGAGGGCATCTTGTAAGTCATTAACAAAAGGATAAATATAAGTAGAAAATGGATAAAACGTTCAAGTTCAATGACAAGTAAAAAACTGCAAATTAAAGTACCTAATGAGATATATTTCGTCTGTCAAATTGACAGTATTTTTAAAGGTAGAACACAATATTGGTGATGACTCACAGAAACGGGATTTGTTATACATTGTTGGTG
Organism: Hipposideros armiger; assembly: GCF_001890085.2. Classification (NCBI taxonomy): domain Eukaryota; kingdom Metazoa; phylum Chordata; class Mammalia; order Chiroptera; family Hipposideridae; genus Hipposideros; species Hipposideros armiger. Next base: position 488,917 of record NW_017731825.1, read on the forward strand.
GTGTGAGTATAAATTGGTACAGACTTTTGTTTGTGGGAGGGGGAGAGGTATACGGCTGTTTTCTAATCATAGCAAAGCCTCACATGCCCTGCTCCAGGAATTCCACTTACGGACACTTTCAAAGGCAGCAGTCATAGATTTAGCTTATAAGAATGTTTGCCGAGTTTTCATAACAGTGCAATGTTATCAACTACCCAAGTCCCCAATAATAAGAGACTGATTAAATAAATGATGAGCTATCCATACAGTGAAATTCTGTGATGCCAGTAGATGTGAGGAGGAAGACTATTTGATGATACAAAAAAGGCATTCATAATAGATCATAAAGCAAAACAAGCAAGTTACAAATAATTTGCACCGTGTGTATGTGTTTATGAAATTATTGAAATTACAGGTGATCCTCAATTTAATATAATAATTTGCCTTGAAACAAATTGGAGGACTTTATAGAATAAGCTACTATGTGAAACAATGTGCACAACTTGAGAAATTCTTTTAATTTGCTATCACTCCAAGAATCTCTCTGAGAGCATTTATGGTACTCATAATCGGTCTTTCTTTTTATCTTCTTCATATCCCATATCCTCGGGGCAGTCTTTTCCCATGAAATATTTCGAGATCTGGTTAGATTCTATTCCAAAAGGGACTGATTATTTTCATTTGGATACACTGGTAGGAACACTACCTCATTATCCACAAGGAGAGGAGTTATGGTAGACCTGGCTCTCCATAAATAATCCAAATGATCCATTGGGCAAATAGCCTCAACACTGTCTTCCAAAAAGCCCGTTACCAGAGCTGTTAAGTAAAGAGAATGATTAACTAATTTGAAATGTTTTCCTGGTTTTAATCAACTCTGGCAGAATTATGAATGATTTCGGTCCAGAACATATATGAAAGAAGCTTACACTATGAACAGAGCACATATTTGGAGTAAATTTTTTTTTAAGATTTTTATTGGGGAATTGGGGGGATGGGAACAGCACTGGGGAATTGGGGGAAGGGGAACAGACAAGTTGCTATTGTTTTGTTCTTCAGTCTAGTTGTGGAGGACGTTGCTTCACTGGCCCAAGTTGGCACCATCATTGCGCTCTTCCCGGGCGAGGCAGATCAGTCGCCGGCTTCTGGACGGCCACTCACGGCGGCTGCTGGCCGCTCACGCTGGCTGCTGGCTACATACGGTAGCCCATGGCAACCCACTGCCACAGGGGCTGCAGCCTACACCGTCGCCAGCGACTCACTGCAGCCCAGCTCCAGGTTGAGCTGTTGTTCAGCATCTTAGCTGTGGAGGGCAGTGTCACTGGCCCTCATATGTGGGATCCGAACCGGGGCCCTCTGGCATCCCAAGCCAGTTCTTAACCATCGTGCCACTTGGCCAGCCCTGGAGTAAAATTTTTTTAAAAAAGAGAAAGATCAGTGGTCATTCTAAAAGGCTTATAATCATTTTAAGAATCATACAAACATAGAAGCAAAAGGTATACTTTTAAAAGTTACTAAACATAAATATAAATTAGCATAGGCTAACTGCATAGAAGTGCTGAGAGACTGCAATAATATTTGAGGAAATGACTGATGAGGGAAATGATTCACTTTCTTATCAGGCAAACTGGTATACTCTAAGAGTAGAATTACTGGATGGGTGAAAACAATAGGGTGGAATCCTGTCTGATTCATTCAGAGTCCTCTGAGAGATTAAATACTCAGGTGAATTAAGGGGAATCTGTAGGTGTAATCTGTTTATGCTTTCCAAAACCTTCTAATAGTTTTCTCTGCTTAAAAGATGAATCCAAAAATATTAGGTAATTGTCAACATGAGCAAAAAAAAAATTATAATTGAAAACAAGAAACAAAGGGTAAAGGGAAAGGGGAACTTGGTGGCATTGTGTATCCTCAATAATAGCTTTATAGGTGAGACTGAAGTGAATCTTATACAAAGGATTTTCATCGATTATAATTGCAAGATAAGGGGAAATAACCTGAACTACTCTTGTAGAGTGATAGGTTACCGGCTATAAATTATGACCCAGATCTATACACGGGGAGTATAGAAACCTTTGGCAGAGGGATTACAGAAGTAGGCTGTGGTCAGGACACCAGGTGGGAACCTGGTATCTGCCATCACTAACTGAGTTTAGACAAGTTGCTCAACAGCTTTAAGCCTCACTTTTCACCATGTATAATTTGATGAGAATAATAATGTTTGCTAAGAGGGTTTTTGGAAGGGTTTAATAAGATAAATTATATAGAGCACTTAACATACGGCCTGGTGCACAGAAAGCAAGCATTAAAGAATTGTTGGCCTTTATGATAATAATCATCATCATTGTTATTACCATTGTTATTGTTACAAATAATGTATTTGCTCAGTGAGTGTAGCCTCCGTGTGAGACACTATGCCAAGTACTGAGGATAGAAAAACCAGTAAGACAAGTTAAAAACCATAGGTACTGCCTTCAGGGAAATCACTATCTTTCTAGTTGGAGGAGGCAAATGTCATGACCAACTGTAAAACAATAAGATAGTATCTTGTATGGGAAGGACTTCGGAGGCTGAAATAGTAGAAAACAGTGACCTCTCACCACTGTGGCACTGTCAGAAGCAGGATGCCAGACTGTAGTCTGATCCCGTACTACAATACTTAGGGTGTTTTTTTTTAACTCTGTTTTTTTAATTGAGGAATAACACACATACAGTGCACAGATATTTTATGTACAGCTCAGTGAATATTTACGTGTCACTACTACTCAGATCAAAATTAGCACATTCCCAGCATCCCAGAGGTCCCTTATACCCTTGTCCAGTCATTACCTCCCTCAGAGGTAACTGCTATTCTGGTTGCTGTCACCATAGATAAATTGTGTCTGTTTTGAGCTTTATGTAAATGGAATCAAATAGCCAATGATTAGGTTCTTATCTGGGCTGAAGAGGGGATAAGAAGAACAGGACCAAGATAATGGATTTCTAAATAATGGGAAAGTTTTATTAATGAATATATGTATGCCTGTATCTCCAAATCAGACAATCTTACCAAAGCTATACAAACAAAATGCCTAGTAAGAATGAGAAGGAACCCAAAATGTGATAATAAAGGTCATTGGGACATATTAATTATTACCAATTAGAAAACACAGATTCCCCCAAAAATGGTGGCCTCAGGATGTTACCTTTGGAGAGCACAGCCCACTGAAGGTGCCAGTTGTAAGACTGGAAAAAGGATTTGGTGACATTTCCCTGATAAGCCAATCAGACGAGCTTTCCACTTGGGGGACAGAGGCTGCCTGGGATGGGATGATGACTTGTGAAATAAATTCCTAAAGAAACAGTCCTCTTGCTGCAGACTGACTGCCTTCTCTCACCAAACTTTTGTTGGGGATTCACTTTCTTTGTCCAGTCCTAGGGGCGAAGGAGGCAGGTAGGAGGGGTGGGGTAGACATGGGTTCCCTCATGCCTGCAGCCTAAGGAACAGCCAGTTGGAACACTCACAGCATCCTTGTTTTCCCTTTGTTCAGGTTATTACTTTGGGACTGTGACGATCGAAGCTATAGCTACTACGTTGAGGTTTCCACCAACCAGCAACAGTGGACCATGGTGGCTGACAGAACTAAGGTCTCCTGCAAGTAAGTGACACCCTTTGAGGAATTTATTCCCATTTCAAAGACAGTCTCTCCAATGGATTCCGAAGGTTCCAATGAAGATTCATAGAACCACCAAATTAGATCTTATTTTGAGGTTGAAAACATTCTGATGATCCTTTACTTCAGTTTTGACTATTAAGTACTTAAATGAGAATTTACTTTAAAATATGACCAAACAAACTTTCCTTATTTTGTGATTTGAACTTGACCTTCAAAAATGGCATGTACCTAAGCAGGTAAAGATAGATACTTTCCATATGCAGTCCTCTCGTGGGTCCTACCCGCCACATCTCACACCCCCTCTTTAGGACTTTTCTCTTTCTTAGAAAATTGTGCTGATTCAGTACACACTTTAGTAGCTATTCAGGGACTCTATCCTATTCCCCACCCTCATATCATTCTCAAGGTTAGCTTTAAATATTTATCTCCTCTCCGTGTTAGCTACACTGTTACCTAAACTAAGGAAAGCTTGTACCTCAGGTTCTTCGTAGGCAATTGGGCATTTCATGCATAGGGCACCAGGGCTCTGTGTGAGCTTACTCTGGCGGTGGGGAAGCCAGCAGGAAGGATTCTGCTCATTCTGACCAGCCTAGAATCATGCCTAGAATGAGTATTTATATGTGTGTATACCCGTGTAACTATCACTCAGGTCAAAATTAGCACACGTCCAGCATCCTAGAAGATTCCCTTATCCCCTTTCCAGTCATTACTGGAAAAGAGCTCAGAGCCACAGTCTCTGGGAGGCAAGATAAAGCAGTTAGCTGATACTGTTTTAATTGAGGTATGATTCCCATGCCATAAAATTCACCCTTTTAAATCATGTAATTCATTGGTTTTTAGTATATTCATTGAGTTATGCAACCATCACTACTATCTAATGTTCTAGAATATTGTCATCACTCCAAAAAGAAACCTGCCTGTTAACAGTCTCCCCATTTCCCTCCAGCTCCCTCAGCCCCAGCACCTAATAATCTACTTCTGTCTGCATAGTCTAGATGTTTTATGTAAATGGTATCATGTAGTAAGTGATTTTTTTGTTCCTGGCTTCTTTCACTTAGTATGATGTTTTCAAGGTTCATTCATGTTATAGCATGTATCAGCATTTCATTCCTGTTCACGACTGAATAATATTTCATCCTATGGATGTGTATATATATATATACATACACACACACACACACAGATAGATAGATAGATAGATAGATAGATAGATAGATAGATAGATAGATAGATAGATAGATAGAGGCATATCACATTTTGTTTATCCATTCATCAGTTGATGAACATTTGAATTATTTCCATTTTTAGGCTGTTATATATAGTGCTCCCATGAACATTCCTGTGTAACTTTTTATGTGAACATACCTGGAACCTAGAAGTGGAGTAGAATTGCTGGTTCTTAATGCCAATGGTTTAAGTTTTTGAGGACCTGCCAGACTTTCCCACGGCAGCTGCACCACCAGCAATGTATGAGGTTTCCAGTTTCTCCACATTCTTGCCAGTACTTTTTATCGTCTTTCTGTTCATAGCCATCCTAGTGGAAGTGAAGTGGCATCTCATTAGGGTTTTGATTTGTATTTTCCTGATGGCTAATGATGCTGAACATCTTTTCATGTGTAATATCATTGATGACGGCTAGTTTGATGCAACATGTGACACCCTCACCATTATTAGTATAGTCATTATCACATAGCATGTTTATATTGGTTAGGGTGATGCTTGCTACTATAACAAATAGTGGCTTCAGCATTTCGGTGGCTTTACACAATAGCTTGTTTCTCAGCCATGCAGCAGTCAGTATGGGTGTTCCTGGTTGTCAAATGGCTCTTTTCCACAGGTGACTGAAGAACCCAGGTGTCTTTCTACTTGTGGTTCTGCAGTCACCTAGGGCCTTGTCAGCATCATCTATATGTGGCTGGCGGCTGGGGACAGAGCAGAAGGCAGGTCCACCTGGTTCTGAACAGCCGGGGCGTCCACTTGCACTGCACCGGGGAGAACTAGTCAGCTGCCACAGCACCTGCTGTAGGGCTGGGAGACATAGTTCCTGGCTGGCCAGCGCCTTCTCAGTGGAGCACAAAGCCTGTAGCCATCTCTGCCATAGCATGAGAGCACTGACAGTCATTTAATCACCAGTATTCCAGTTTTTCCACATGTCTTTATCTCATTTTGTCCTGAACACAAAACTCCTTGTGGGATATGGTCCTCATTTGAGAAGGAGAAAATGAAAGACCCTTTACTGTACTGCATTGCCTCCTAGTAGCCCCAGTATGAGTAAAGAGAGCTAAAGCAAACTATTATAGATGCTGGAAACTGGGAGATGAAGTGGAACTTGTTTCCAAGCTCCTGGAACCCTTTTTATCAGAGGAGACGTTCGGGGCCCACGAACAGCTCTCTGCCCACTTGCCCTTCCAGAGTCATTGCTTATCAGTGTACAGCGCACAGGCCAGACCCTCCGCCTCCTCAAAGTGCGTCATCTTCCACACATCTCACTGCTTACTATTACCCACCTCTTCTGCCATTGTGTGTGCTATAAGTTGGATTCCTCATCTCTTTCTTTAATGACCCCCTGTTGAAAGTGTTATGAATGTGGGGTTTTAACAAGAACTGGCTGACTAACTACTGACCAGGTACATAGCATATTGATTCTATATGTACTTAAATGGGCTTTTTTCTTGATTCAGAAACCCATTCACTCATTAGATCCTTTCCCAGTAGCTTTGCAGTAAGTCATCAATATCTTTTCCCCCCCTCTTTTTTTATTTCTTGTTTCCATTAGTTGGTAGATTTAAATAATGTTTTTAACTTTGTATGTTA
>NW_017731825.1:495395-549218 GCF_001890085.2 Hipposideros armiger
AACAAGAGTAGTAGCAAGAAGGCAAGTGCCTGTTAACCCTCTAAGAATCATTGGAACCAAAGGTTATGATTTTATGTTTATAGGCATCAGCTGAATCGATTGTATCTTCCATTTCTGAGTTAAGTCTTAAGACATATAATGGAAGATATGCAGATGATAAAAGAAGAAAGCCTTTCATTTTTAACTGTACTTTTTTAAGTATACTCCAGAGCAGTCCTCAAGAGAGGATTCTATTAGCTTCAAGAGTTATAGCCTGCTTTTTATTGAAATAAAGAATGTGAGTCAAAAAAAATGTGAGTCATGTTATAAATGAAATCCTATAGGATCTTTAAAGATTACAACTGTGCTTCTTGATAACATTCTACCTAGTCAAGAAATTAGAGGGCATATTTTTACTGTCCTCTGAAAAATACCTAGGGAATGAGATTCTCCAGTGTCCCCCTGTAAATCCCTCTGCTGCTGGGGGGGTCGGAGGCGGTGTATATTCCTTTATTGGTGTCCTAAGTTCTTTCTGCTACAGTTGGATCATCTCTTGTTTTACTTTCAGGATAAATGCTCATTTTCTGTGAGAGAACCCTGTTTTGGTAGTGACTGATTTTGATTCTATTCCAGCTTTATTGAGATATAATTGCTACATTACATTGTATAAGTTTAGGATGTACAACATAATGATTTGATATATGTATATATTGCAAAATGATTACAATAGTTAATACTTTTATCACCTCCTGTAGTTACAATTTTTTTCCTGTGATGAGAACTTTCAAGATCAAATCTCTTAGCACTCTCAAATATTACAGTTCAGTGTTGTTGACTGTAGTCACCATGCTGTGCATTATATCCCAAAACTTATTTATCTTATAACTGGAAGTTTATCTTTTGACCACCTTCACATGTTTCCCCCGCCCCACACCCCCCTGCCTCTGGCAACCACTAATATATTCTGTTTTCGAGTTGGGATTTTTTGTTTGTTTGTTTGATTCCACATATAAGTGGAATCATACCGTATTTGTCTGTCGGACTTGTTTCACTTAGCATAATGCCCTCAAGGTTTATTCATGTTGTTGCAAATGAACTGACTGATTTTACTTTTTACTCCTCTGTTTCTACATAATCTAATCCTGTACCCTTTAGCCTTATTCCAAAAGACTTCACTTTCCAATCTTTATTCCTTTTCTCTACTGTCCTCTAAATTGTTGAACCCTATATCTTAGTCAATACAGTAAGATACTAACATCAGTCTTTTTATTATACATGTAAAACATGCACAGGGAAAATTTAATGCAAAAAGATATAAGTGAAAAGTGAAAATTTACCTTCCAATGCTCTGTTCTGTTCCTCAGAAGTAACTACTTTTGACTATTTTTTTAGTTTTTGTAACTTCTCCACTATAAATAATATTTTATATCGTTTATTAACTTATCAGCTTTACTAATTCCTTGCTATAAAAAAATGAGGAATTTAGCTCATTTAACCACTCCTCATTTTTTGTTAGTTATGTTTTCCTTTTTAGCTCTGCTACTACTTACCTTTTAAAATTAAACAATATACTTAAAGCTCTACATTTTGATTCATCAGTTGTGGATGGTATCTTTTGACTCACCACTTGTTAATAAAGAAATTACCACTCCTGCAGTTCCCTCTGTGTCCCCAGCTTCTGTTAGCAGTCCCATCACATTGACATTGTAAAGATTTATGATACTTACTTTTTGTTCTATGTTCTTCCATGTGTTAAGTATAAATTGATTCTGAAAAAGGAAAATCACTAAGAAATCACTTTAATATTATGACTATATAAACATCGTTCACTGCATACCTAATAATTCATTGGATCTATCATGAAGGAAATATGCTGTCACTAAATTTGTGCCCCTCTTAGAAGAATTGTACTATGTTCAGATCAAGTAGATTTGATTTTCTTACCGGTGCTCAGAATTATTCCACAAATAATAAATAGCTTCATATTAGCCAGCTTTTTGTTTTGCTAGAGTTCATAATTGCCTCTTTTTCCTGTAACAGAAGTTTCTGAAGCATGCTGTTTGGTCATTGTTTAGTTTTTTAACAGACTGCTTCCTAGGCCTGCCTACTGTCCTAAAATTTCTTTTTCTTTCCTATCTAGGTTGGTTCCACTGTTTCTTGGATTTCTTTTTCTTTTTGTGGAATGTGGATAAAAGGTTAATAAAACCCTTTTTCCTTTGCAGGAGATACTGACCTAGAGTCCAGGTAGTTACCTCCAGATCAGTTCCCCAGAAAACCTGACAGAAGTGAAATGTCAGCTGTGCAATTAGGCATTATTGCTTGTGATACAAATCACCCCCACTTGGTAAATTGCACCTGGCCTGGGAGGAGTGTAAATATCTTGGTGAAAGCCATAGCTTTGGGTTTCCTGAGTGCCCTGACTTTTGAGACTAGGCATGTCCCTCCTGACCTGTGTTTGTGGAGCTATTACAAGAGATAATCGTTTTAGTTTGGAATATGAGGCTTCTAAACCAGAGTGGCTCCACACTGCCCAATGTGAGTTGTACACTCCCCTGAGCTGTCACCTGCATGCCAGCAGGAATAACTCCTGTACAGCTGTGTAGACAAGGACCCCTCTGAGAAGCCCCCCTAGTGGCATGCTGCACGTCCTGCTCTCGCTCCTGGGTGAATCTGCAACCAAATATGCCTTGGCTGGGTCTTAGTGAAGAAGATCCCTCATGGGCATTGCACAGAGTGAATCTGGAGGTAATTTTTTTCAGAAAGAACAAAAGCAAATTTTCAGAATTTTGCATGCCTGCAACATAGTTTGACTGGGCATAGAATTCAGTTCCTTCAGGATTTTGAAAGCCTGGATTTATTGCCATCTGGCATCTAACGTTGCTGATGAGAAAGCTGATATAATCTGATTCTTATTCTTTGTAGTAATTCATTTTTCCCTATAGAAGCCTTTAGGATTTTTTTCTTCATCCCTAGAGTTCTTAAATTTCACTGTGATATGGCTGGATGTGTTTTTCTGTCCGTCCTGCCCAGTTTGCTTCAGTATGGAAATTTGCCCAGTTCCCCTCAGATTTATGAATATTTCATGTACCTACCGTTTTCTAGAAATTCACCAAAACCTTGATTTGCTAATACCCTTCCCTCCGATTTGCAACACCTTTATGAATGTATTCTCTTTGTATTTCTTTGATGTCACCTCATTGGTGTCCAGGAAGGGAGAAAGGTGAATGTGCCTGTGGTGTCAGCCATCTTGAACCTGAGCTCCCTGAAGCTCTACTGCAAGGGCTGTTGATACTCCCCAGTGACCCCCAAATCCTTTTCCTTCCCTTCCCTTCCTCGTGCCTGGCTGCACGTCTCCCGTGTTATGTGTCTGCCTTGTTTTCCTGCCAGTGTGCGCTCCTTAGCATATTGACCTTATTTGAGTTTGTTTTTAACCATTTCTTCACTAGCCCATGGTCTCATTAATAATTCTGTCTGCCAAAATGTTAATGGTCTCAGCCATCATCTGTCCAAGACTGTGCCCTTGGCAAACATCTTGGAAAACATAAACGATTAGACATAAAGAATTGGATAATACTGAAATTTTTCTTTTGCACTTGAGCATTCTGTGGTCCAATTATTCGAACTGCCTAGTATTTCCAGCTCTTTTCTTAATTTTCTCAACAAACTGTTTATCTGCCTTCCAGACATGCTATCCAGATTTCCTTTTGAATAAGTTTTTGTCTCCAACCTAAGTGTTGATTAAAAATGATGTTGTAAAGAGTTTCTAATAACTTAAGAAAATACTTATATAATAGGATTTCTTAAAGCAAGATACAAAACTATAGAATTATTATCACTAGTAGGAAAAAAATATGGAAGAAGGAATCCAGAAGGAAATATGCCGAAATGTTGATAATGGTTGCCTTTGTGTATTGGATTATGGGAGCTGTTTCTCGTTTTCTACGTTTTTGACCAATTTACATGTATTTCTCTTAAAATCAAAAAGAAAACTATTTGAGAAAGATTCTTTTCTTGCTGCAGCCATAAATGTTTTGTAGATGTTCGCCCTTGCCATTCTTTGAGTACCGTATGCTGGCAGAGTGGCATGTTTATTCACTGTCAGCAATAAATTAAAGAAATTAAATAAGTGCCGTACATAGCAATATCCTAGTAGCTTTCCTGAACCTTGAAGCTACTTACCCCCTGCACCAGTGGTGCTTCCCTGAAGGACACCTGAGCCACGTTCTCCTTATGCCCCTGCCATTGGGCCCCGTTAAGCCCAGTTCTCTGAGAGCACGTCTCCCTTTCGCCTATCCCCAGAACTTCACAAGTCCACTTCCGCCTGGGTCTCCCCTGTCCTAGGGGTCTGGCCGACTTGCAGCCTTGGAGCCCTACCTTGGATCAGGCAATTTCTACCGCATCCTAACTAGAAAATTTCTCCCGTGTAACTTCCCTGAGAAGAACTTTGACAGTCTCTGTGTCACCTGGAAAGGCCTCTGTGGAGTCAGCTCATCTGCTCCCTGGTCTGCAGCATGATGATACTCATACCTGAGAAGGAGTGTGTCCCCCTCACCAAACAGACTGTCATTTTATCCTGCGGAAGGGCACCCGTTCTGTTTGGAGTCTGTTTCTGGAGCTGGTGTTGTTTATTCACTAGTAACCTTAGAACAAAGAGTCATGTTTCCTTTCCTAAGTGTTGCAGTGGTGGCAGGCAATGAGATCAATGAAAGGTGGAGGCTTAAGGTCTCAGGACACTTTTCCAAAATGTAGCAAGATTGAAAAATGGCACATTTAAACCCAAGCTATTTACCTTACCTGTGATTTTCTGCATCTTCTCTGCCATTGTTCATGATAAAGTTGAGAAAGCATTCCTTCTGCCAGCTTTATCCCTTAGCCTGACACTTAACAAAATGAAAATCTTGAGCTGGTCCCCGGAAGTCACTGTTAACCATGGAACCTGGGATCTGTGTATAGGGCTTAGGGTCACTAATGTGATGCAATAAAAAGAAAGTGGGTTTTAAAGGAGGAAATGTCTTCACCGTGGAGGCGACTGATGACAGGAAGTTCATGTTTAGTGTCAAATTTTAGTTTCCAGGACGGGGTGGCAGCTCTTGACTGTCGCAGAGGTCCCGTGTTGAAGTATTACCATTTCTCGCAAGTCTCTGCCATGGTAACAGATGGGCTGCTCTCCTTGGACCCCCTTCCCTTTGAGGTTGCAGGAGTGTACTTGCTTGTTCCTTCTTGAAGTGTGAGCCAATTAATGGGCTCTGGTTGTGTAATTGTCACCTTTAAAATGCTCGATGGAGATTTTATGTTTCTCTTTTCATACTTACTTCCATTTTTCTACACAGCATTTGACAGTAATGAAAAAAGCCAGTCATGTTCTTTCCTATGTTTCTTTTTAAAAGGGCAAACATCGGTGTTAATTTTGTCAAGAGGTTTAGAACTTGGACGATAAAGGAACATGTACCTGTAAGAGGAATGGCAAAAAATGAAAATGAAAAATAACAGAATTCAGATGATGCGCGTGTGCACATGCACGCGCGCGCGCGCGCACACACACACACACACACACACACACACACACGGCAAGCCTGGCACCAAGCAGACTCCTGTGCCAATGATGACATACTAGAGCCTGCTCTGTAGAAGGCATCTGTCTGTTAAACCAGCCTTGGAGATGCCTGTTAATCAAACTGTTGTTTATGGAGTAATGAAGTACCAGCATTAGATGACTATTTTGGAGTAGAAAACATCATTAGGGAGTCCGTCACTCATCTCTGCACATACAGACAAGGGACTTATCTTTGGTACTGCAGGAAGTTTTTATGCAAAAATTTACCCATACATTGGAAGCCATGTGGAAAGTCGATTTTGATGCTGAGTATGTGAACGGAGTTGTAAATTTAGAGCTATCAGCAGGTTCTGTCAACCACAGTAGAGAGGCTCCTCCCACCCAGAACATTTGACAGATGAAGGAGCTGGAAGGAAATGAAGTTCCCGAGGCTAAATGATCAGGAGGGAGAAGCTGAGAGCGCCTTCCCTCTTCCCTGCTTACTCCAGGAGCCACATTATTCTGGGAGGGTAATAATTTTTTCCATGCCTGTTATAAATAAAATGAAGCATACCTCAATAAAACTTTCTCAGTGAGCTGTGTAAGCACACTTAAAATGTACATGGTCAGAAAGATTTTTCTTTTATTATGGAAATAACTTTCATATTAATATTACATTCCAAATGACAAAAATCAATCAAGACCACCCTCATCCAACTGCCGTCATCTCTCTCCTCTCTACTCCACTCTGCTACTGCCCCCCCCCCCCCAATTCTCTCTGCACCCTTCTCAAGTTTACTTACTGTAGCCAGAGGGGCATTTTTCAAGCATAGCTCTGGTGTTGTATCTTCTCAGAACCCTTCACTGGCTTCTGGTGGCTTTCTGATAAAGACTAGTATCCTTCACGTGGCCGAGGGTGCCTGTGGATTCTGGCCCATCCTGCCTCTCCACACTCATCCTACGTCACTATCCCTGTTCACATCAACCCGGCTTCCTCTCCCATCCCACCATGCATCATGTTTCATCCCCCACAGAGTCTTGCGCCCCTGCTCATTATCCTTTTGTTCTCAGCTCAAGGGCCACTTTCTCAGGAAAGTCTGCCCTGACCACCCATCTCAGTCAGGTCGCTTTGTTATTCCCACTCACTGAGCTGAGCTACCTTCCTCCACAGCCCACATCACAGTTTCCTTAATGTGGTGATTGAGTTACATCCCCACTAGAATGTAAGCTCCGTGAGAGCGGGGATTAAATTTTCTGCACTCAGTCTTATCCATGGTAGCCTGGCCAGGACCTAGCAGCTGTATTGTCTGAATGAAGTGTGGATGAGTGCTCCCACTCTGTCTCCAGCCACGCGTACATGTTGCTTTCACTCATCTACCTGGAGTTGTTGTCATGACAGGGCCCCATCAGGAAGTCTATGCATCCCAGCTTTGATGCTGTCACATGGAGCAAGGAAGAGTTTGTATGAGAGAATCCATGTTGCTTATTGCTCCTGGTGACGTAGTTCTTACAGACTAGGAACGCGCCTTCCCAGCTCTCCTTATTAATCCGTTCTTCATCTGTCATCCTGGATTCATTTACAGCTTTGTTCCGCAGATCCAGCCATTGCCAGAGGTTCACTTTTTTCTGGTCTCCACATCTATCCTTGCCCCTCAGTTAATGACTTGACAGTTTATCACTTGAGACTGGTTACTAGCTGGAAGTCCATCACCTTTATTTTTAACCACTCGTAGAGAAAATAAAGTTTTCTTTAAAGTGCTTTAAAAACTGTTTGCCAGCTGTGCCCCTTTCACTTTGGAAATCAATTTGATTTAAAATCCCAAGTTTGCCAGGTAAATATGTTTCAATTGCTTCTCCGGATTTCCAGAGTAAAAGGTTTAAAAAAAAAAATAGTTGGCCTTCCTTTCTGAAGAGGAACTCTAAACCACTTGCCAAGGCGTTCTGAGCCGCTCTCCAGCAGGGCAGTCTGCCCAACAGAACAGACCGCTCTCTGGCATCCTGCAGCTCTGGACCCTCCCAGGCTTTCAGGATGCCCCAGCCCCAGCACTGTCCAGAGAGGTACATGGGAGGTCCCCCTTACCATGACCAAGCCTTGACTAACCCCTCCCCTGAGACAGGCATTGCCAACAAAGCAACGCCATCTGCCCCTCAATGGGCCTCCACCAGGAGTCACACCCTAACGTAGACAAGCCAACTGAGCCCACAGAAACACCAGAAGAGCAGTCATAGAAATCCATCTTTAAAAATGGACAGTCAGCATGCACACCTCCCATAGAGGAAAGTCGAACCTCTTAGGAAGGTCGGTACATTTTTTATCATCTTCTTAAAGTGGCCTGCCTCCGTTGGTCTCTGGGTCCCAGTGAGAAGCACTGTCTTGGTAATCATGCTGTGAGTAATGCCGACTTAGCTCTGTCCCAGAGTGCTAAGAGGCTCGTGTTTTCTTCATAGGTTAAACAAAGAAAAAAGGGGGGAAAAGTGTTCCTATGAATTCAGGGATCCACCATGCACATAGAATCAGTTTTTAGGTCTGAAAGGCCTCCCTTCCTGGACTGTCTGATTTATTCTCGTGGCTTCAGCTGTCTCTTCCATTCATATTTTCCATTGAATGTTGACCCCTTCTACAATGGCTTCTCAGACTCACCTTGTCTAAGACTAGGCTCATTGTCCTCTTTCCCCATGAAGCAGCTCCTCCCCTTTAATGCCCGCTTGTGCTGGTGGTAACACCTCCTCCTGGGCATCGCTTACCCCTTTGACTCTTTTCCTTGCCCTCCACAGCCAGTCGGGTAGCATGTCTTCTCTTTTATACCCTTCCTTCCTTTATTTCTGTTCGCATTACCCCCATCTTCATGCAGCCCGCATACCTCCCTCCCAGAGTATTATTGTAGCCTCGAATGAATTTCCTTGAATCAATACTCTGCATCTGCTGCTGGTCTTGGAACCCTGCTGCTGGCTGATCCTTACTCCTCTGTTCAGACACCTGCAGCAGTCTGCTGAGAAAAGCCCCAGATCCCTACTCTGGTCAACTTCTGTCTCTTACATGACCAGCTTTTCCCAAACGTCTTGTTTTCAAATATTTTGCCCCACTGTCAGACCCCATGTCCAGATTTCAAATATATAATTGGCGTGTCTGTCTCTCTGACTCGCACCAAACTTCCTAATCTATATCTCTTTTTTTTTTTAAGATTTTATTGGGGAATTGGGGAAGGGGAACAGCGCTGGGGAATCGGGGGAGGGGGAACAGACAAGTTGCTGTCCTTTTGTTCTTCAGTCTAGTTGTGGAGGTTGTTGCTTTACTGGCCCAAGCTGGCACCATCATTGCGCTCTTCTCAGGCAAGGCAGATCAGTCGCCGGCCTCTGGACGGCCACTCACAGAGGCTGCTGGCCACTCACTCTGGCTGCTGGCTACACACAGTAGCCCATGGCAGCCCACTGCAGCAGGGGCTGCAGCCTATGCTGTCACCAGTGACTCACGGCAGCCCAGCTCCAGGTCGAGCTGGTGGAGGGCAGTGTCACTGGCCCTCATATGTGGGATCCGAACCGGGGCCCTCTGGCATCCCAAGCCAGTCTTAACCATCGTGACACTCGGCCGGCCCCTAATCTATATCTCTTTAATTCCGTCCTTCCGGGTATCCAATCCAGTTTTCCTTTCAGTCTGACCCAATTACTGTTGCCCAACAAGTCCGCACTTTAGATAAGCTCATTATCTTTATTTCCACCTGCTGATCTTCAAGTCTCTAGCTGTCCTCTGGTCCCTTCAAAACCCAGTCAAAAATGCTCTGAGAGTTTTTCCATGATCTTTCTCCCTCCAAACACAAGTAACTACTTTGTTAGCTAAAAGTCCACCATAATTTATACCGTGTTTCCCTGAAAATAAGACTGGGTCTTATATTAATTTTTATTCCAAAAGACGCATTTTATTCATTTACTCATGTACAAAAATCTACATTTATTCAAATACAGTCATGTCTGGCTGACGATCTTAACTGGGGCTTATTTTGAGGTAGGGCTTATATTACAAGCACCCTGAAAATCATGCTAGGGCTTATTTTCCTGTTAGGTCTTATTTTTGAGGAAACATGGTATATAACTGGATAACATTCATTTTTTCTTGGCTCTGTTTTAGAAGGACCGAATAAGAGGCTAGGCTTGGAGGAAGCTTGCTTTTCAAAAATCTAGCCATTTTTCAAGGTGCACTGGGAGTGACTCCTTTGGAAGCACAGGGCCAGCCAGATTTTCCCAGAGTGGCCTCTGGCGAGTCAGTCTGGAATCAAATGTATAGTCCAACCAACTTTGATTCAATCCGATCTTCGTTAAGTGACCCTAGTAAGTAAAGGCTCCATTGTGAGGAAAAATTCTAAGGAGACAGGAAGACATTTCCCCTCTGAAGGAATTCACAGGTTACACACATTCCAGACATTTGGAAGCCATCTCATACACACACACGCATATGCACACACATGCATGCATACACGCACACACACACGCACATGCACACACACGCACAGTGCAGAATACAAAACAGGATCCTATAATCATTAAATATTGTAACGGAAAGTGCCTTGGAAATCATAGTCCAGGCCTCTCATCTGACAGATGAAAATCTGAGGCAGAAGGCACAGTGCCTCTCCCAAGTTCTCGTCTCACGGAAGGGTCCAGATTCAAACCCAGATGTCCTGATTCTGAGTCCTTTTTTCCCCAGAATTTTGCATGGCCTGTAAGACCATAGTAAAAAACAGACATATACGGGCTGTAAGAATATGCACATGATCAGAATAGGGCATGGAGTTAGGGAAGCTTTTCTGAAAAGATGCAGTTTGAGTCTAGTCACCTACCACTGGCCTACATTGTAGCTGAGAAAACTGGTGATTTCCCAACCAAAGAAACCTATGAACTTCAGGTTTAATAATCATCCCAAGGAACAAATCCGAAATAGACTCACCTTCCAGACGGTATAATGAAGATTATACATTACAAAGAAACCCATTTATATTTTATATGATTTCCTATCTTGCTATCACTCTGCTTGCTCTACAGAATATTAAGTTGTCCAGCCTATTAGCCGTATCATGACTCATACTTTAAAAACCAGCCTTAGAAGTATAGGCTCTACCCAGGTGGTCAAGTCCACATGGCCTAGGGTGTTGTTATCCAGGTTGTAGAGTGTATTAGCCTCTGCCTTTCTTCCCTGTTCCTTCCTGTTGCCTCGTTTTAGAAAAATGTCATTACTCTGTTCATTAGGCCATTTATTAGACTATTTCCTTCTATCAAAAGAGACTTCCATGTATATTTTTACCCTCTGTTTTAAGCCGAGATCCATAAGGCATATTTTCCCCACAATTGACATTTTCTTTTCACAATCCCTCGAAATGGAATGTAAGTGAATTTCACCATGGCGCTGTAAATTATGTACTGAGTGTCAGTAATAAACATCTCTTACAAAGTTTTAAATGTGGTTTCAGAGTGGCAATCATCTGGAATTGCACACATTAACCAGCTGCTTTAGAGGGAGTTTGTGAGTGTTTTCTGCTCACTTTTCACCTCTTTATCCAAATGTATACAACAATATGGAGCCCATGAAACAAACCTAAACTGAGCAAAAGAATGTTGGTCCTCTAAATGACCTGGAGGGTGATGAGTCGTCACCTTGTCCGTCCTTCTGCCGCCAGGAGAGTTGTGCGTTAAACTTGTCCCCCAAGAGCTCCTGATTTTCCTCGGGTGACAAAGACTGGGTAATATCCCTTGCTTCCTCACCTCCTCTCTGAGTCTGTAAGTGTAAGTCTGTTATGCAGGAGGGATGCTCAGGCAAAGGAGGGAAGCACACATTGGTGCTGCTGCTGCTTTTAGATGAAAGTAACTTGTTTATATTGTTCTGTTTGCCTTCCTAATTCTCAAGGGAGCTGCTGAATTCTCGGTAGGATTTGGCAGTGGATGTATATAGGCTTCATAGGAATCCTGACTGCTGAGGCTTGGAAATGGGCAGCCCTTTCTCCCAGGTCTGCTGGGCGTAGGGGAAGGGGGAGCTCGGAAAGCGTGTTTGTTTGTTTCATATTTCTCAATCTTCTCCATTCATTCCTCCTAATTAAAATGAAAATCAGAACCTATACTAATCTAATGTGGAGATCACAGGTTTAAACAAACACGAAGATGCGATTCTAAAGTTCATGTTCTCACAGCACCACTGAGCTCCTCATTTCACAGACTCTGCCCGTGTGTCAGTGCTTCAGGTAGACTCATAAAAGGCTCAGGTGCACAGAGATGTGGCTATATTGCCCTGCGAGGACGGAGGCCCACAGTCACATTAAGTAGTAATCAAGTTTCCGGTAAGATGTGGCATGTGCTGTGATCTACAATTACAAATGCATTCATTTTTGAATTTCTGGTCTGATTTTCAAATTTACACCTTCCCATTGCATTAATATCGCATTCTTACATTAATATTAATTAACATTATAAATTTCTGAGGAGATGAAAAGGGAACATAGGGCACAGTCTTCTAAGCCTTGCATATTTGGGGATGGAACAACTGATAGTCTCAGGCACTATTTTCTCCTTTTGTCACTTTCTTAACCAAGATTATTATTCAACTAATATTCAATCATTGCCCTGCTTAAAAAAAAAACAAACAACTTGTTTGTGGGGCATGAGCCCATGTTAACTAAAAAATGTGCTATTTATCCATCATTCACTTAGCGGCCATATTTTGAGCCACTGCTCTATGTCAGGCCCTGAGCTGGGAACTTCCTTCCCTCTGGGCCCAGCGTTCCCATCTGCCCTGGATCAGTAGGATCTGAGAGATCTTGATCCAAATGTGAATAGAGGCATTTGTGGAGTCTGACACACCCAGGTAGACCAGATGTTGTCTGAAGCGGTAGGGATAACATGTGGGAGCAAGCAGCATGCTGAACCTGGGAGTAGCCTTGGTCATGATAGATAGATAAAGGTCACACCTTCTCCCTTCAGCCTGCAGGACGGAAGTTCAAATGTGCCTTTGAGCACAGGTCTCCCTGGAGATGGCAGGATTGCAGCCTGCACCCTCATTCAACCCACTTCTGTGTTACCTTTGCATGGCTACCTTTGCAGACCATAACCTCAGCCCTAGCGAGCCTTAGCAAATGGAGCATGTTTTGTTGCAGGCCTGTGCCAATGTTCTGGCTGCCCTCTCTGTTGATAAGTGTGATGTGCATTTTGTAATGAGCACTTGCAGTTTCTGTAAATTGTGTAATACCATATAATAAGCAAAAATTTTCCACTTACCCTTGATAACAGGAGATTTCTGCTTGGCTTTTAGCTATAGCCAAAATGTGGGTGGTTTTTCACCAAGATGATGAATTTTCAGAGGTATCTTTTTTTCACAAGATAGATTGACGAGCTCTTTTCCAAGTGTGTCCAAAATGTGTAATGGCTAATCTTGCCTTTAAAAAGTCAAAGTCAAACAAAATGATTCTGAAGTAGCCATTTGTAATAAAATGACTATATACATTCCTAAGCTCGTTTTTGCTGCCTCCTAGCTGTGCTTTTCCTCAGGGGATTAGTAGCTTGAAGCTTAGCCCAATAGCTTGGATGATAAAAGTGTCAAGTCTCAAGTTATTGTTTTAAATTTCCTATAAGAGATTATATCTTAAGTATAAAGTGAACTTGCCCTGGATGACCTGGTCCCCTCCCTGAGAGAGGAAGAGGGCCGTTATGCTGTGTGCTCTTCTCCCCTGAGTCACACACTGTCAAGATTGGATAGGGCTCTGCCTCTGATTATTTTTTTTTAATCATTGGAAAATACTTTTAGAAAAGAAACAAACACAAGCTTTACACTTTAACCCTCCCACCTCCATTTAAAGTCATCTCTTGACTTTCCCTTGATGCTCAAAACACCATAAAATTCGGTGTTTTCCTGTAATGAATTAAATTTCTTTTTCATCAGACCGCCTTTCCCTTTCTGAGATATGGCCTGCATTATCTATTCATTCATTTCTGTGGGCCTCTGGGTAACCACTTACCCTTTCAGATGGCTTGAGCAAGACCAGCAGCTGTGGGTTTTGTGATCTCGGGGAAGTCATATGAGTCATAATGATGGGAGCCCTGATACTTCCATGATCGTTGGCTACTGCCATTTAGCTGTCACAGGCCGGCCTTCCTGCAGATTTCTTGCCTGGCACTTCACAGCGTCTGAGTTTCTAAAACTAGGATATCAGTGAACGGTGTCAACTAAGATGCAGAAGTTGTTTGAGCTGACCTCACATTTAAAACATGATTGCGCCTTTTTGGCACAAAAGGTGGGATTTGTTCATCAGGCTGATAGATTGGTCCTCCCTGTGTGCAGAGCTCTGTATGGGGTTATGAAGAGAAGAGAGATAGGCCACTTGCCTGTGGTCTAGTTCAAATACAACAAACACATAAAAAAGACTCTGCTATCACCTGACTCTTCCTAAGTGTCGCCTAAAACACAAATTGCACTCAAATGATCATTTGCTTCCTGTGTCTGCTTAAAAACTCATCCAAACCACAGAAGAAGTAGTGTGCAGTTTACGGAGACAGTTTATCAGAACAAAAAAAGCAAGTGAGTCATAGCTTTAGAAAGTTAGTTTGCTCATCAGTGAGGTATGGGAGAGGTATGCAGGTGACAATTAAGTCTGTGAACTTGTTACAACAATATTGCTAAACTTTTTTGATATCAGAGGAATTATTCATTATGAATTTGTACCAACTGGACAAACGGTTAACCAAGTTTACTATTTTGAAGTGCTGAAAAGGCTGCGTGAAAAACGTAGATGAAAATGACCTGAACTTTTCGCCAACAATTCATGCTCTTGCATCATGACAATGCACCAGTTCACACTGCACTGTCTGTGAGGGAGCGTTTAGCCAGTAAACAAATAACTGTATTGGAACACCCTCCCTACTCATCTGATCTGGCCCCCAATGACTTCTTTCTTTACCCGAAGATAAAGGAAATATTGAAAGGAAGACATTTTGATGACATTCAGGACATCAAGGGTAATACAACGACAGTTCTGATGGCCATTCCAGAAAAAGAGTTCCAAAATTGCTTTGAAGGGTGGACTGGGCGCTGGCATCGGTGCATAGCTTCCCAAGGGGAGTACTTCGAAGGTGACCATAGTGATATTCAGCAATGAGGTATGTAGCACTTTTTCTAGGATGAGTTCGTAAACTTAATTGTCTGACCTCATATGTGCTTGGGCAGACACCAGGCTTCCTGGGACCCCAACATTTACATTGTTGCTTAGAGCAGGTGCAGCCCATCCGTTTGGCACAGCCATAGCCTTCTGTTTCCCACATACACTATCTCAACAGCTCTGGGCTCTCAGGAGCTGTTGTTTTCTTTCTCCCTCAGCATCTTCCTTGAAACGGCTATTCTGTATGTGTAACCAAATCAACTTTGCACATGAAATGACCCAGGTGGAAGCAGATTTTTAATAAAAAACCAATAGAACAACCCATTTTCTACCAATATCTCTGGAGTCCTAGCATCACTGGTGCCCACAGTTTTCAGTTGTTTTCTGGGATTTGATTTCTAGCCCAGTATGTTGTCTTTGGGGGTTTATTTAGGTCAGTTTAACTAAATTAGAATTTATAGTTCCTGGATCCTTTCACTTGGGAATTTTACATGGAGACACCACACACACACACACACACACACACACACACACACACACTCTAAAGGTAGAACATTGTGTATTGGCAGACAGTTGTGATCAAAATGAAGGTCTTTCTTTCAAAGCAAAAGTGATTTGCCCTATGTTGAATTTGGGTATTATCATTTAGCTTTTGTTAGGATGTTGGGCATTTGGATTTCAGGTTTGGGGGTAGCTTTCCAGGTTGTTTGAAATGATGCCACAGACCAGCATTCTTCTTTAGAAATGTCTAGGTCAAATCATTTGTCAGTTTTACTACAAATGAAAAGTAAAATAAGGTGGGGGGAAGCTATGGAAAACTCAGGGTTACATTTCCAAACAGAGAACCTAAAATTTGTACTGGTTTGGCTAATTCCCGGCCTCCATTCTGTTTGGAGGGAGGCTGAGGAGGGAAAGCACCTAACCGAGAGGCTATGGGGAAAGAAAGGGGAAAGTAATGGAAAAGCTGTTGGCATCATTATTATTTCTCTTTTTTTCTTTTTCTTTTTAAAATTTTATTGGGAAATAGTGTGCTTTTCCAGGACCCATCAGCTCCAAGTCAAGTAGTTGTTTCAATCCATTGGGTTGTCAGAAAAGTCATGATGCATTTTTGCAACAAAAAACATAGAAAACATACACCATGACTTTTCCGACAACCCAGTAGCTGTGGAAGGCACAACTCAGTGGCCCATGTGGGGATCAAACTGGCAACCTTGGTGTTATGAGCTTGCGCTCTAACCAACTGAGCTAACTGGCCGCTCCACATTATTTCTTAAATGAGGCACTCCTTCCTCTCTTCTAATGAGAAGGTCGAACTTAGATTTCCTTGAGAAATGAGGATTCTGGCTATAAAGAGATCCAGAATCTGTTTCCTGGCTCTGAAGTCTTGTCCCATGCAGCAGTTTTGTCAAGTATTAAGGCCTGACCTTTGGACCTCAGGTCAAGGGTCTGTCAGCGTCCTTTTGCCCCAGGGGTCTGTGGGCAGCACTGTATTTCAATATCATTGTTTCCCTGTGTGTTTTGTTTTATGCATTTGAAAGCATTCTGAGAAGGGGACTGCCAGAGAGATCCTTGGCTCAGAAAGGGAAGATGTAAGGGTTAAATGAGCACTCACACATGAGAACCTTGGGATAAGGCAGATACTTCGACAAAAACAGGGAGTGCTGGCTACTGACACCTTGGTTATCATATTATTCCTTTACCTCATTTTCAGTGGCCCTCCTGTGACCTTGTCTGGTGCGGGCGCGCCCTTGGTCTGGGGACATTTGCCACTAAAGATGAGCATGTCAGGCTCATCTTTGTCACTGACCTCTCCATCTTAAGCCTTGAAATGTGAGTGGCGCCCTCAGTTGTTATACTTCAGTGGCCAAATAAAGTTCACAGTGAGACCAGAGCCCTCCTCACCAGGCTCAGATTTCAGAATAATTCCTCTCTTTGCAGCTGCATGTGCACCTCAGTCCTGAAGGTTTGTTCTCAAAGATCAGGACTGGGCATCGTGCCAGCCCCTGGCTTTGCTTTAGCCCTTGTTCTAACCCTCTTTGTGTGCCTACCTTCTTTGAGGACTCCCTTTATACTGACAGGAAGCCTATGCAAACATTTATCCATTCATCCCATCCGTTTTTATGAAGTACCTACTATTAGGTTGGTACTATGCCAAGCAAAACCCCACCTGACCACAGAATCCATGAGTCCATGGGAGCGGCTGGTGCTTGTACTTTTGCTGCCCCAGGTGACTGCCAGGAGTGTAAAGTGCAGGCTTCCTGTGGGTCAGCAGCCTGCTGTGCATTCTAGTACTCGGCTGTCCCGTGCACTTGGCTGGTGGAGGGTTCCGAGCCCTGCCCCCAAGCAAAGCACAGGCTAGTGGGTGAAGTAATGTGTGCATGAATGAAGGTGAGAATCTGTGTTGGAATTGTTTGTGTTAAATGTTAAAAGATTTCAGTCTCAGCCTTTATATTCGTGATTATGTTCTTGAAATCCTAGTGTCTCGCTACCAAAAAGAAAAGTGTGCCACATTAACTGCACATGAATGATGTAAAAGAGGCAAAATAAAAATCCCCAGACTGAAAATCAGGAGGCGTGGCTCTCAGCCATGGAGCTGCTGCTGACCGGCCCACTATCCTTGGGCAAGTCCTTTCCTCTCCCAGTACTTCTGTCTCCACATCTGTAAAACACCGTACTCCAGGGGCTGGTTTTACTAAAATAGTACAGTTTATTGTTATGGTATTGATAAAAATGTAAAATGTAAAATACGATGGGTTTACCTCTAAAGGGCCTTCTAACATTTTTTTTAATGTTAATCTTTTTTAAAGATTTTTATTGGGGAATTGGGGGGATGGGAACAGCGCTGGGGAATTGGGGGAAGGGGAACAGACAAGTTGCTATCGTTTTGTTCTTCAGTCTAGTTGTGGAGGACGTTGCTTCACTGGCCCAAGTTGGCACCATCATTGCGCTCTTCCCGGGCGAGGCACATCAGTCGCTGGCTTCTGAACGGCCACTCACTGCGGCTGCTGGCCGCTTACACTGGCTGCTGGCTACACATGGTAGCCCATGGCAACCCACTGCCACAGGGGCTGCAGCCTACGCCATTGCTGGCAACTCATGGCAGCCCAGCTCCAGGTTGAGCTGTTGTTCAGCATCTTAGCTGTGGAGGGCAGTGTCACTGGCCCTCATATGTGGGATCCGAACGGGGGCCCTCTGGCGTCCCAAGCCAGTTCTTAACCATCGCGCCACTCGGCTGGCCCCTCCTTCTAACATTTCTATACCATGCATGGTTCTACCGTCCTAGGATAGTGTGTTGGCTGGATAGATATACAGACAGCGACCTACATATAAAATATGTATGTGTGAGTTTTTAACTCTTAATATGAGATAGAACCAACCCCTGTAGTTGCCTCCCTACATCTCCTTAGGCCCTGGAAACTATCATTAACCATCATGTACCTGGGCCCAAAACGCCACAAAGAGCTCTACCTCTAGATAAAAACTTACAACCTCATATATTCTTTTTGGGAAGAGAAAAAATATATATGAAATATATTCAATAGCTTGAGTTCCTGGAGATGCATGATGTTATAACATACATAGTTAAATTATATTTGAAAGAAATATAGTCATGTAGAAGAACAAATAGATGAGTTTGTGTTGAAAGAAGGGTCAGGAAGTTAGCCTTTTCCTTCAAAAATCACTAAATACATACTTCATGACGGGAAGCCTTTTCCTAATGAAACATTAACATCCATTAGATGTTGGGTGTGCATTAAAAACATCTTAACATTTGTATTTTTAGCACGGACACAGTGGTATCAGTTAAAATAACTAGGCCTTGCCTGTAATCTAAAAGCCTTACCTCTTTACTCTTAACTTTTTTAGAAGGCAGATGTTTTAAAACTGATTTGAAAATCAAATTTGCCCTTCAGTGATTTCATTTGGAAGAAACATCGAAGTAAACATTATAAAGAAGGCTTTTCAGTACATTATGCATGCAAATGTGGCAGCTGAATTCATCTACAAGTGGAGGTGGGCGATGGTTCTGGTTGAGAAAGGTTGAGTTGTTTAAATGAATACAAAGGTCACCGGCCCTCGGATTGTGCAAGCTTGTCCTTTAGTGCAGGGCTATTGCTTCATGTTAAACTCTACCTGCCAAAAGATGAGAAGTGAAAGCTTCCACCAGGCGAAGTGAGGCTGCATCAGTGGTGAGTGGCATGTTTGAACACCGTGGAGCTCATTTATCCAACCCATGCTGTCTGCCTAGTCCTGACGTGGATGCAACGGGATGGGCTTAAGGGGGGTTGTGCTCTTCCCGGACACCCCAGCGCTGGTGTTGTGAATGTGAAGGCTGTGGTCATAGAAATTATATATGTGCTACAAGACTCTCTCTGATATTTTTACAGGTTTGCCTGATACCCCCTCAAGTGCCAGAGACTGTGTTTCATTCACTTTTGAATCACTGAAACTCAGCATAGAGCCTGACATATAGTAGAAGCTTAGAAAATTCATGAACAAATGAATGAATGAACTTACGAATGAATGAGTGGTTGTATTTAGGGGCCAATTAAAAAAAAATCTAATTATGACACATCTTATTGTCCAACTTACAATGAATTAGATAAAGGTTATTACTATAGAAGGATGGAAAGTGAGATTTAAACGAATCCAAACCAAATTTTTGCTCTCTCTCCTGAAGATCAAAACCTTGAGCCCTCCTACAGGTCTGTAGAGAAGAGTTCTCCCACCAAGGAAGTGTGACCTCCCTGCCTAAAATGTGAATAAAAACCCAGTTGGCTTAGCTCCTCAGTGGGTGGATGCAGTAAGGGGATGGTCACCCAGGCTGAGCAGAGCATCCCTGGGGAAGAGCTTACTGGAGCGGATGGAGCCCAGCCTGTGCTTCAGCGGGAAGTCTGACCTTCTTAGATGATACTAAGCCACGATCCAGAGAGACTCGTTTGAAAAGTTCTCAATAAATGAACTGCAGCTTGAAAGTCCACCCTTGCCCCTTGTCTTGCTAGTGATTTCTAGGTCATCTTTATGCCCTGCTCAATGTCACCTCCTCTATGAGTCCCTTTCCGACCCCTCCAGAATAAACTTGGAATAGCTAGGATCCCCAACTCAGGCAAAATGTGAGAAAGACCTACTGTTCTCCTTGATTAATCCGGAAACTGGACTCACAGACTTGGCAAGGGAATAGAGGGTTTCAGGCCCGATGAAATGATGAAACCACGTTTAATTTACACCTCTTCTTAATGAGAAATTGAGAAAGCATTGTGATTGCATGGCTCCTCTCTGGCGATGAGGGAGGAGCTGCATCTGGTTTGCTCACTGCTACCTTCCGCCGTTTGGTAGAAGCTCAGTGCATGGTAATGGGCACGAATGGTCCAGGAGATCACCTGTCTCCTACTCTAGAACTTCAAAGTCATAGCTGGAACTTGAGGAACTTATGGATAACATAATAATTAAAAAGAAACTAGGGGACCCAGAAACTCTACTGTAAGGTATATCCCCAAGAGAAATGAAAATATATGTCCACACAAAAACTTATACATATGCATTCATAATAGCATTAGTCATAATAGCCCCAAATTGGGAACAACTTAAATGTCTAGCCACTGATAAATGGATAAACCAAATATGGTATATCCACTGAATATTATTTGGCAATAAAAATTAATGAAGTACTGATCCATGGCACATCATGGATGAACTTTGAAAATATGCTAAGTGAAAGAAGCCAGTCACTAAAGACCATATATTGTATCATCCATGTATTTGCAGTGTCCAGAATAGGCAAATCCTTAGAGACAGAAAGTAGATTATTGGTTTCCAGAGACTGAGCATGTTGGGGAGTGAGGAATGACTGCTAAAGAGTAAGGGGTTTCTTTGGGGGTGATGAAAATGTTCTAAAATTGATTGTGGTGATGCTCACACAATTCTGTGACTATACTAAAATCAATGAATTGTACACCTTAAAGGGATGAATGTTGTTGTATGTGAATTATATCACAGTAAAGCTGTTATTTAGAGAGAGAGAGAGAGAGATTGATTGATTTGTGGGACATTTCTAGACCAGGGCTGAAGGTACCCTGATAAGAAGGACTCCCCATCTCAGGGACCAGGGACATCTCTGTGGAGTAGGAAGGCCCTTATTTTGCTGTTTTGTTAACATGAATCCTCTAGGTTACAGACCCCCGCAGTTTTCATCTCACAAAAGGACCACATGGCTGTTGGTGGGATTCTCAGCTGTTGAAGGAGGTTAGACTAAAACTGCAGCAGAGAAACATAACTTTTCTCTCCCCTCCATTTTCTCTGCCTTTCCTTGCAATGCCATTTGAAGGAAGAAGAGAGGGGTAGGTAACAGATTCAGTTTTCCTTTCTTTCCTGTTTCCTGCCCCTGCCCCACCTCCCTCTGTTTTTCCTGGCTCGCTCTCCACAGATGTGCGGCTGGACCACGGATTGCTGCTTTAATGCAATTTTCATTTACATATTCAAATCCAGAGATTTCATTCTGGAACTTTGGGGTAGAAGAGGGCACAGCCTAGACCAGAGGACCCTGATGTCATAGTGAAAAGAATGGTCCTGCGTTCCTTGCATGTAGCAGGACCACAGCAGGCGCTGGAGCCAGTGCAGGCCTCAGGAGGGTCAGCTGTGTGGTGTTGGGGCTGACAAGCTGCCAGACTCTTGATTGGTCATTGCTGCCCTTCTCCAGCCTGCTTTCTGTTTGGCCACTAGGTCAGCAGTATGAATTCCTTCATAAGTAGAGTCTTACACTGGCATTGTAATGGGATTTTAAGTCAATAACATTCAGATTCTGCAATCAGAATGATCCTTGCCCCTCATGTTACACTGGAATAAGAACATGTAAATGTAGGAGTTAGAGACATTTGCATGAACTTGACCTGATTGAGCAAGAGTCCTCATAAATGGCTCTTGTGATATGAAAACAATCTAATCCTATAACCACAGAGCTCCATATGAGATATTAATTCTGTTCTGACACCGTAGAGGTCTCTCACAGTGCACGGATTGTAAGTAGCATGTCTGTGTGATCCCGCATAATGCATTTTTACTACCAATTATTGTCTGACCTAACTCAGTGCTGGTAATTCAATTTGATTCTTTGATGGCATCATAAGATATTGATAAAAAGTTGATAATTATAATACTGGAAGAATGGAACCAAGAACCATTTTTATTAATACAAGTGAAGACATAGCAAATCTATTTGATTTCTCCTGATTCCATAATTCTCACTATTGTTCATTCAAGAAATAAATAAATTGAGCACCTACTAAGTGCTGGGCACTGAACGAGGCAGACAAGATCCCTATTTCCATCAAGTTTACATGCTGGTAGGGGAAAACAGGCAATAACAGATAAATAAAAAAGCTTCAACTACTGATAAATGCTATGAAGAAAATGAAACAGGGTAGTAGGTAGATGGTGACAAGGCTGCGATAGGCCAGAAGCAGCTATGAGGTCAGAAAGGCCTCCATGAGAAAGTGACATTTAAGCTGAAATAAGGGATATAGAAACCAGCCTTACAAAGGCCTGGGGCAAGAGAATTTCAGGAGTTAAGGCCGGAAGAAGGAATGAGCTTGGTGTGTATGCGGAACAGAAAGACGGCCAATGCTGCTGAAGTTTAGTGAAGGAACCAGAGAGCGGTACAGGGTGAGATGGAAAGGCCCACTGATCTCAGATCATATATGACCTTTAGGTCTTGGGAAGGGGTGTGAATTTTACTCTAAGAGCACTGAGTTATTGGAGGGTTTTAAGCAAGGGGGAGTAGTTATGAGATGATTTCTGCCTTTTAATTATCTCCCTAGTTGCTATGTAGAGAATGAATTGGAGGGAGCTAAATATGGAACTCGGAAACCAGCAAGAAGGCCGTTGCTATAACCCAGACAAGTGATGACAGGGCCTTGAACCAGGGTGGTGACTCAGGAGATGGTGAGAAGTGGGTGGCTGTGGAAAACCTACTGCTGATGAACTGGATTGGGGGCCAGGATAGGGATGGGAGACAGGAGAGAAAGAGGTCTTGATTATATACCTTCTGATTCTGTCCTTGATCCTGGTCATTTCAACATTTTTATCAATGTCCTGAAAGAAGACAGAAAGCATGCTTCTTGGGTTTCTTAGATGGGAGGGGTGACTACTGTGATAGATGACAGATGTGAGATTCAAAATCTCTCCCGCTTCTAATGTGGAACCAAACGAACAGGATAGGATTTAATGGGAATAAATGTGATGCCCTCCACTTAGGTTCAGAAAATCAATTCTATAAACACAGTGTGGGGGCAGTGAAGCTTGAGAGACGTTTATGTGAAAAAGAGCTGTGGTTTTAGCTGACCACAAACTCAGTGTCAGGTAATAGTTAGGAGGAGGCTGCTCAGACCTGAGGCAGCTTTAGTCTACACTGGCCGCCTACACTAGCATCCATATGCCCATGCGATCTTCCTGCTGTGCTCTGTGTTGGTCAGGACACATGTGGCCTTGCTTAGAGGTACATTGAAGGTGACCAGATGCTGAGAGCTCAGGAAGCTGTTTCATGGGGGGATCAACTGAAAGAACTAAGGGTAAAGCAAGACCCAGTACGCAAAACCAAGGGGGTTGCGAGGTCATGATAATTACTTTACGTATGTGCAGAGCTATCTTGTGGAAAGAGACCCTAGTTCTATTAGCCCTAGAGGTTGGTACTGAATCAAATGTTTGTTCGTACCACCGGCACACACTTAATGAGCATGTACTCTGTGCCAGTTCCTTTTTTGAAGTCCCTGAACTTATGCCTCTCACTTATGATGCAGAGAGACAGATATATAAATAAATAAGTACAATAAGTATTCCAGGTGCCACCAGTATGCATTAAGTACAGTGGGGACACAGTGGAAGGAGTGACTGACCATTCCACCTGAGAAGGGTTGCAAGAGGCCTCTTGGTGGCAGTCACCACATGAATGTGTGCTTGAAGGAGAAGCATAGGGCATAAGGTGTGAAGCAGCCGAGTGCATATTCAGGTAACTAAGCATCTTTGCCATGAGCAGAGAATCGGGTGGGAGGCCCAGGGACTGCCCGCTCTGGGTTCGAGGGTGAGGAGGATCTGTCCAGCAGTGTTCCCTGAGTAGCCCCTGAAGCCTAGTGTGCCAGCAGGGCATGAGCTGGAGCCAAGGCTGGAAGGAAAAACCGGGGCCAGACCATGGAAATCCCAGAGCAGTATGTCAGGGAGTTACCTTGACAAGAGGTATCCTTATTCAGAAGAGAGGAGTGATATAGCCATGCTTTTTATTCAGGCATATTGTTCTTACCACAATATGAGTTGGTAGTAAGACTGGAGACAGGAAAACAAACCAGGGAGCGGGAGTCAGAGATGAGAAGTAATGAGAGGTGAAACTAGAGCAAAAGCGGGGGTGGGGAGGGGGGGGCGACAGAAAATATTGCAGGTAAGAAACTGGTGGGTGACCCCCTTTAGAGAGGGCAGGAAAAAACTCTTTATAACTCGGTGCCATAGTGCCAGGGTGATGGGGTGTGCAGAGTTGAAGCAAACAGCAGGCTGGACAGCCAAAGGCAAACCAGTCAGAGACCAAAGGTTTTCATCTGAGCAAAGGACCACACATGATTCCCGAGGTGCCACCGCCACAGAACCACTGATCCCAAGCCTGTCCGCTAACCAGACCCAGGTGCCTGAGTTCTCAGCGTGGAAGGACTGCTGGCCCCAGCCCGCCTTCTCCATCACGCTCTCACTCAGAGCTTTGTGTGCAGAGGAGCTGCCAGCACAAAGGAAAGCGATCCCTGGTGTTTTCATAGACGTGGAGCTGTGACCTTCTGCAGATGTCTTTGTGGCCTCTTCGGAAGCACTCTTGAACCTCTCCCATAACCAGCTAACAGCCTGCCACTGTGGCCAGCCAGCCCTGCTGTCTCGGCCTCATTCTGCCCCTGATCACGTTCCTTCCCTGCTGCCCCATCAGAGCAGAGGGGCTGAGGACTGTAACTGGCATGTGTGTCTGGGGCTCTGCG
Organism: Hipposideros armiger; assembly: GCF_001890085.2. Lineage (NCBI taxonomy): Eukaryota > Metazoa > Chordata > Mammalia > Chiroptera > Hipposideridae > Hipposideros > Hipposideros armiger. The sequence goes on from NW_017731825.1 coordinate 520,034, forward strand.
GCACCAGCCAAGCCTCGCTGGATGGCTCTGATTCTCCAGCTATTTTTGAGAGGCTCATTGTTTAGGCCTTCAGGAATCTTTTGATTAGTAATCTGAGGAATTTGAAGCCAGGAGGTGGAGGAATATAAGCTGCAAACCATATGATAAATCTGTGCCCTTAGGACAACAGTAAGTGGCAGTAGTGATGACTACAGCTAGGGCTTCAAAGTACACCCCCCCAAAGAGATCTCATTGGGGAGGAAATCAGGATCCCAGAATTCTCTGAAAATTTGAAGAAAGGAAATATCTGACCGCCTGTCTAGACGATGTTCTGTGTGTCCTTGCAGAAGAGTGTTTGGTTTCCCTGTGAAGTGCCTTTGCACGGAGGGAGACATGAGACGCAGGTTGGATGAGAAAGCCACTCCAGGACACGCTTGTTAAGTGGTAACCCTCACACTGCCTGAACCTCTGCTTGTCTCAGCTGTGAAATCCTGGGTCAAATTGTGGTTATAAAGTCGATTGCTTCCAAAGCAACCCTGTGTCTCTAGGTCTTTGTTTTACTCAGGGCTGCTCTGTCAGCTGTAGGCTTGTCTTTGATGGGCCACAGCAGTGTTTTTCATGTCTAACTAGTGTTTTAATGTTTGTGAGAGATGGTAGTTAATTGGATCCCTGTGGTACCACGAATGGCTTCCGAAGCCTCTCAGGTCAGGGAGGTAACTCTGACTGTGTGCGTATGTGTCTGTACACATAACCATGTACGTGTCTGCTCACACCCGACAAGCACCACGAGATTTAAGTGTTCTCACCCAGATCTCAGGTTTGAGGTTTTTTTTGTTTTTTTTTAAGATTTTTATTGGGAATTGGGGGGGATGGGAACAGCGCTGGGGAATTGGGGAAGGGGAACAGACAAGTTGCTGTCTTTTTTGTTCTTCAGTCTAGTTGTGGAGGACATTGCTTCACTGGCCCAAGTTGGCACCATCATTGCGCTCTTCCCGGGTAAGGCAGATCAGTCACCGGCTTCTGGACGGACGCTCACGGCGGCTGCTAGCCGCTCACACTGGCTGCTGGCTACACACGGTAGCCCATGGCAACCCACTGCAGCAGGGGACTGTAGCCTACGCCGTCACCGGCGACTCACAGCAGCCCAGCTCCAGGTCGAGCTGCCGTTCACCATCTTAGCTGTAGAGGGCAGTGTCACTGGCCCTCATATGTGGGATCCGAACCGGGGCCTCTGGCGTCCCAAGCCAGCTCTTAACCAACGTGCCACTCGGCCAGCCCTCAGGTTTGAGTTTTTAATACTTCTTTTTCCAAATCAAAAACCTTGACATCGCCCCTAGATTCATAGCCATTTTCCTCTCACGCTCTTGCTGTGTGTGATGTGCTAGGGCCAGTTGGAGCTGCCCTGCCAGACTCGTCTTGATCAGTGTCTAATCTGCACTCACAGACCTGCCATGAACCTCCGCCATCTTGCTGGCTGCTGTGTGCCAGCCAAGCCTCCTGTACTGGCTCCCCTTTCACAGGGTAGCAGCAGCAGCAAGGCCCCTCTCATCTCTGTGGGGCTCTACTCAGCTACTGTGAAAATTTCCAAGTGCCAGCCTGTTGCTCCGCCTTGACAAGGGTGGCCATAGGCAGTTCCTTATGCACAGGCCACCATGCTGTGAATTGTGCAGCTTGATCCCCCCATGAAACAGCTTCCTGAACTCTCTGCATCTGATCACCGTCAGTGTACCTCTTTAAACACGGCCACATGCTTCAATACACCAGCATCTTAGCAGTTCTCCACGAGAGGGGTTCACATTCCCATTCCCTCTCTGAAATATGAGGTGCCCTATTCCTAGTAACCTGAACAAGCACAACGAACATACACCTATGGATGGAGCAGAGAGACCCAGGGAGGGCAGGGTAGGACGGGTGTTTTTAGAAGAGTAGGCAGGGCACAGGAATAGCTAAGTACCTAGGGGCAAGACAGTCTCGTGTGCTTTAGGATTTGGGACGCCTGGGAAGTAGAGAAGCTAATCCACCCCTGGCCTTTAGCCTCATATTCTGTCCAAGCCAATGGACTGTGCTTGCTCATCGAGCACTAGTATTGTTAGGCTTCTCTTTTTACATATGTGTCATATCTGCCTTGCATGAATTGGAGCACGTGGGGGTCGTCTCTGAGTAGTAAAACTCTATAGAAATATATTGTCACATGGCTTCAACTAGATCGTAAGCTCACTGAAGTCCAAGGTTGCCCCTGATACTTCTTTGCACTCTCGTAGGTAGTCCCGAATCTCTGCTCTTTGCCTGGCTGGTTAAATGACCATCTCCAGCCAAGCTAGAATAGGCCTCCTCTGTTATTCTCTCTCATAGCACTGTGTTCTTTGCCTTCATAATACTTGTCACAACTAATAATTCTGTATTGTCTATAATTATTAATGTATGTCTTTCCCATTAGGCTTTAAGTTCCGTGAAAGTAGGGACCCTGTCTGCTTTGTTCATATCTATGTTCCCAGCACCCATGTAATGCCTGGCACATATCAGTGTTTTTGAGTTATACAGGAGTGGTTCCCCAGGAGGATGTTAATAAGCTTAGGGCCAGAGACTGTCTCTGTTCTCCGAGATCTCACCAACTGGGGACGTCCTTGGCCTTTACCTTCAGGTTCTTCTGGGCTAGCTTCCGAATGTATCCTGAGCACTCTGCCTCTTCCCATTACCTCTGAATCTGACTGCAGGAGACTTGATTCAAATGGATCTCAGAGCCTCTAGAACACATCCCTGGGTAAGAGGTGGCAGCCACCTTAGCTGATCTGTCCTTGTCCCATTTGTCCATGGTGTTGTAGGAGATGAAGGGCTGGGTGGCTTTGGGGCTGCAGATGCAGAGAGTGAGTAAGTGGACTTCTTGACCAAGCATGTAGGGACGAATGCAAAGGCTACCCTGTGTGCAACCGCAGAGGAAGCGTGCTCTTTCATACCTTCCTGTCCCTTCTCATAGAGGAGCTCATTAAGACATCCAGTCACCATGTATCAGCAAGAGTTCCATCAGAAGCTAGTTACCTTCAACTAAATGTGCCTTTCTAACCCACATTTATGGATTTACCCAAATTAGATTGTGGAATTGCAGCATCACACTTCATTATTACCTTGAAATCACAATTTCATTCTGAATGACCAAGCCCTTGTAAATAATTTAAGCACCACCTGACATACATACTCTGAAACAAGCTGCAAGTTGGTAATGGGTGATATTTGGATAACTGATTAAATATATAAATCATGGAAATCAGAAATGGGGAAAAAATGTCAGTTCTGTACTTAAACCAGCTACACACTGGTCTTTGGGGCAGTCATGGACCATTCTCTCTCCTGCAGATCTTGGTCTTGCTCAAGCTTTTTCTGTTCCTTTTTACCTTTCTTTCATGGCACTCCCTTATCCCTGTTCAGACCTTCCAGTAGACAGTGTCCTCCTGTCTGCTGTTTACACGTTGTGTGTTCTTTGGCTGGTAGTCTCTAAAAGCCTTTGTGTGAGGTTTTTAGGTATTTTTCATCCAACATTGGTTTTGTCACAAGGACCCTCTTCCCCTAAGCAGTGACACTGGAGTTTGACAGTCCTTTTCTTTCTCATCATTATGAGATGGCCCTTGTCCAGAACCATGCTCATGGTCATATCTAAGATTAGGACTATTGCTCAGGAAGCCAGGGACTTGCCAACTGAGCTAGGCAGACAGATAAATCCAAGAAGAGGAGTGACAACATAGAAAAGTAGGTTGTGCAGGCCATGAGACTCAAATAAATCTTATTACTGAATTATCCATACCTCAGAATTGTAAAGAATCCCCAGCCACTCCAAAAGACCAGGAAGAAGTAAAACCAAGTCAGGGATTGCCAAAGCAAGATGAGAAATTGGGAAAATTGGGAGAAGGTGTTGGGACGGGGTGTAACCAATTTAACTTTTTTAAAAAAGAAAGAAAAATAACAAAAACAAAGAGAATAAAAGAAAATGTTTGGCTGAAATGGTAAAATTGAGCAGCAGTGTGACAGGGTGAGGGCAGACCTATTTGGATGGCTGAGGAAGTGGGTGGGAAGAAAGATAAGTGAATATCTAAATCCAGAATTCCTGTGCAAGAACACCTTCCCATGTTTTAAAGGGTGATTATTTGGCACTATAGTTTAGTAGGATCAACTGTTAGAATACAGTAATACCTTGGTTTGCGAGCATAATTAATTCCGGAAACAAATTATTCATATTGCAAGACATTGCTCGTTTACCACATTAAAATGTATTAGAAATGCTTGCTTGTCTTGCGGAACACTCGCAAACCAAGTTACTTGCAATCCAAGGTTTTACTGTATTTGCAAATTATTTGTTTTGATAATCTACAAACCTTCCCCCAAACTCGGGATTAGAACTTCATTTCTGCGTGCTTGCCCACATCAAATCTGTTTTAAAAAAAAAAGTAAAGAGTAAGTAAAGAAAGCTGTAAGAGGAAAGCTAGAGTCGGATGCCAGCAAGAACGTGTGTGGCCACACTCCTACGTGTGTGTAACGCGCCTAGCTGTAAATGTATATTTTACATGTCTGTCTGTCTGCTTCACATTCGACGTATGTGGCTGTTCCTATTTTTGAGAGACAGAGATGAGGGTTACATATTCTTCCACTAGAACCTTTACACATATGCTACATCTTATTTTGTCCATTATTAAAATCAGGGCCCTTTTGTTAAGTAAATAAACGGAATGAATTATCAGTGCTAATTTAGACCTTTCTCCCTTCATCACTGTGATTTTTATTAATACTTTTAAGCATTATGTTTGAGTGGCTAAGAGCCCTGTGTTTTTAAGACAAATCCTATATTTCACTGTCAAATGTATCCAAGTCATGACAAGTGCTTAGACTAGTCTCTGCCCTTCTCTGGGCTTCATGTTTCCTTCGAAACAATGAATAATTATTCCAGCTCCTCCCTGCACTGTAGGGATCTTTGGAAGGTAAATGAGATCATATCTCTGACAGCACTGCCTGATATTCAGAGGAAATCTGCAGTGTTATTATAGGTCGTTCCTGCTCTCGTCCAAATTGCACCCCATGTAATGCCGGAGACACCCACAGCCTAGCTAGGCTTTCACTGGCAGAATGATTTAGACACAGTGGCTCGTCTTGGGCTGTGCTCAGGGTTCACTGTGACATTCTGTGGGCAGCAATTTAGTGGTGCTCATGGCCTGTGTGTCTGCACTGGGATGCCTGAGACCGAAGTAAAGATGGAGGCAGTGGCTTTCTGTGGGGGAGGCTTTGGGTTGGGGGTGGCTAAGTGATTACAGGAAGGCAGGTGCTGATTTACCTGTTTGCCAGTTTATTTTCTTTGGGGAGGCAGTGTTTCAATTTACTGCATTCCTTGGAGGTTTGACATATCAATTAGATGTTATCGACAGTAATAGAGGGGCAGTTGCTGTAAATGTGAAGTTTTTACTGGTAAGCCATGAAATGACACCCCAAGGGACTCTAACAGAGTGGCGTGATGAATACCGCGTTACCTGCACACGGGCAGAGGGACTGATTAATAGGGGAGGATGATTCTGTCTCCTGCACCAAAATGTTATTTATTCATTTGCTGTCAATCAAACCTGCTGTTCTAATTGGCTCAAAGGTTAAATCATGAGGCTCTGCTCGTAAACCAAGTTAAGGTAGGAAGAAAAGCAGCGTTAAATCATCAGTAGCTTGTTTATTTACTGCATTCTTGCCTGTGTGGCCTTGGAGAGCCTTTCTCTACTCTCCGGTTACAGTAGCCGCCTGGAGCTGAGGACTCGCACATGGGTAGAGGTTTCTGGGCAGAAGGAGATGTTTGCCATGTCTGGTGGTGCAGCTGGAGTCTGAGAGAGACCGCACTCGGTGCCACGGTGCTCAGCATGGTTAGGCCGCGGCTTATCTTTCTGCTACACTTTTAACGTATGGCTCTTGCATTGCACGACACTTGTAAAATGAAGAATTATTTTCAAAAAGACAAATATATTTTCACACTAACAGTTTTATAAAGATGTCAGCGAATAAGTATAGGCATCATTAAATCACATTTTAAAGGCAGGCTTCTCGTTGTGATAAATCTGCATTATCAAGTCTCATTTCTGAAATGAATCATACATTGTAAAACTTTATGAGAGTTGAATAAAAGATCCCTTGTTGGCCAGTATAAGTGTATGTTGTCAAACCATGCAGAAAGGATCGCTTCAAATCCCAGTGAGAACGCCAATAGGGTTACACCCCTTTCTGATAAGCAGTATTTTAAGTACAAGCTACTTCAGGGTGTAAGGAGCTTTCCTCACTGTCCAACTAGCTTACTCAAAGAAAACCAGGAGTAAAACTACCATTCAAAGGCTCTTTCTACTCAGCTCTGCCTGTGAGAACAGAGCTCGCTTTTCAGTGGGGCTGGTAGAGGTCCATATCCCGGAACCACAGTGCTGAGGAAGGTGGGCCTACCTGACAGGCACCCTCACCCTCTAGGATTCCTTCCTCACCACGTACCACCCTGGGCTTCCTGCCCACGTGCTCCCACCTTCGCTGCCGCCAGCGCACATAGGCAGACACAGCAGCCCAAGAAGCAGACTGCTTTTCCATTACCTTTTTTTTTTCTTTTTTAATGTGTTCAACAATTTTATTTGTAAAACGAAACAGTCAAACAAATCAAGCCTTTTAGAGCACTAGAGTTTTGGTGTGCTTTTAATAATGCCTTATGATGCTTAACAGATTCCATGGTTGTTTATTTCAGTATTTTAAGCACAGACAGCCATGTCAACCCTTGAATCTGACATACCACATTACCATGTTAAATACTGTATTAAATAACATTGATATACCATATTTAATATAAATATGCCAAAGATAGTCTAATTGTCAGCTCTTTGGAGAGTGTCTCCGAGATGGCAGGCGTTTGAAATTATTTATATTTGTGAATCTATTTTAGGCTATCATGTTTATGAAAAGGTGTAACAAATGCCATTGGTGACTCACATGGTAAAAACGGCCAACATTATCTGCTTTTGCATCTTTTGGTGGCTGCTGAGTTCATTTTACCATAGGCACCCTCACCTATCTCAAGACCACCTGGCCTTGTTCATTCTTGGTGAATAAGAAAACTTTACAAGTGTGTTGTTCCAAGGTCAGATCACACATGAGATACATGACAGACTCCTAGACGGTGTGACAAAATTGGAGCAGTTTCAAATCCAGGGATTCATCAGAAAGATGAAAGTGAAGAAGCTGGAGTTAGGGGGCTGATTTGTAAGGGGAGATATTTAGTCTAAAGAAGAGAAAGTGACAAAGCAATGTCCTCATTCTCCTTCTGAAGGAACAGACAGCAGCACCTGGACGTGTGTCACTTCTTACTAGACCTACACAGAGGGCTAGTCAGTCATCAGTAGCTGTCAGTGTTACCACACCTAGTGCGCAGTCTGGGTGGCGCTCGCAAAAACCGTACAGAAGGGAGTGATCTATCTAGCAAGTCACACTCAACAAATGGATTACTTTTCCACAGATCAGATAAAATGTCATATGTAACTAGAAATTAAATTTTAGAGAGAGAGAAAGTAAATGTCATATATAACTAGTCATTAAATTTTCATGCCTGAGAAATACACAATCTATTGATCATGGGGATTTGAGAGAATAAAGAAAATTAAGTCAAGATGACCACTGTTTCCTTTATGAAATTGCCCAATCATAGCTTCAGTATGTCTGTCCTTGTGAACTTCTGTCCGTGCCATACACCCTCAGCCAAAGGGTCAGAACCCAGGCAGTTGGCGGCAGATATTCCAGACCAGGAAAGTTGGGACCTGGACATGGGTCCAACCTACTGCTACAGAAGAGAGTATTTCAGGAGGCTTCTTCAGTAGGAGGGGTAAAAGTCAGCATAATCAATCCTCAGGGAAGCCTGGCACGTAGAGTGGTCCAGGCAAGTTCCTGCCTTAGAAACAGACTGTAGCCCCAGGAGGGCCGGAAAGGTTATGGCAGGACTTTAGGGTGCCCAGGGGATTGGATAGAGCAGGGGTCAGGGCCCAACTCATCCCATAGGCTGGTTTCGTCTGATCTGTAAGCTTAGAATGGTTTTTATGTTTTAAAGAATAAAGAAGTTATTAAAAAATAAACACGTATCTGATAGGGAGCTGGATGGCCTAAAATATTTACTATCTGCCCTTCACAGTAAAAGATGGCTGACCCTGGGAGCAACACAGACTTGAGTACAGAATAATTGCTGGGACCAGGGGTATGACATGCTCGTTGAATTACCAGGAATGAGGTGAGGAGCCAGTTCTTAGGACCCGAGTTCACAAGAGCAGGATTCAGAGAAGGGTTCGGCTTGCTGCTGAGTGACATCCCATATCCCCCCTTACCAGGGGTAAGATGGAACCGGGGCTCAGGTAGAGTCCACAGGTAAGGGAGAGTCAGGCAGCTCCTGCAGCAGGCAGGAACTCTCTCAGGACACAGGTGGTGCGGCAGTAGAGGGACACCTGACGTTTATAGTGACAGTTTATAGGATGCTCTCCCAGCCTCTTCCTTGTAGGACTTGTTTAACTACCTGCAGGATAGGTGTTTTCCAGGTGTGACAGCCAAGACAGCAGAGATTATGTCATTCACCCAAGGCCCTGCCTGCAGCTAGTGAGCGGCAGGACCTGGGCCAATCCTAAGATGTGTGACTCCTGCCTCGTGGACTTCTTGCTCCACCGTGGCTCCTCCCACAGGAGTAATCTTTGGCCAGCAGACCTCTCCACCTGACCAGGATACCTATGGGGTGCTTTTGAAAGCAGGATTTGGAACAGTATCACCTCCGTGTCAGTCTCTCATCCTCACTGCCCCTAAAATCACCGTCCTGAGTCCTTCTGACTCCCTTATTCTAAAGCCTCCCTGCTCCTCCCGACCTGCTGCCTCCACCTACTGGAGCATCAGCTTGTCTTCTTTGTCATCTGCTAGAGCCAGTGGGTCTCAAAGAGTGGTCCCCAGGCCACCAACGTCACCTGGGAACGTGTTAGAAGTGCCAGTCCTTGGGCCCCAGACCTACTGAAGCAGAAACTCTGTGGGTCCCGTCCCAGCGTCCCCCCATATCTGTTTGGCACACGCTCCAGGTGATGCTGATGAGTTCAAATGTGAGACGCCCTGGAATAGCACATCTGAATCACTTACAGCCCCTCCAACCCCCTGTAGGAAGCCCTGAACGAGAGCATCACCAGTGCTCTCTTTAGAAAGCAGCGGCTGCCTTCTTTACTGACTGTGAAGGAGTTAGTGACAGCTACAGCATAGTCACTGGACACTGGTTCTCTTATGAGGACCATCGAGCATTTCACTTCCACAGCAAATTCTTCAGATGCTCTCGCCAGCTGCTAAGCACGCCCATCCTGGGCACGTAACAGAGTTTAGGAGTGCGGGACATAACCTTATCACCATACATGCAGAAAAACCACCTATCCAGGGACCCAGACTCGGGAATCCCAGCATCTCAGAGCCTCAGAGGGAACCTGTGTTTTCAGAATGCTGCATTTCTGTAGGATGCACAGTAGTGCGTCTGGCTAGACTCACTCCTACAGAAAGGATCCCCAAAGTGTCCCTCACAGCCCTTACTAGTTTGCCAGTCCCCAAACCTACCTGCTAACAGGGCCTTTTGACCCAAAGTTGGGAGGTATGATCTTTCCCACAAAGGCTATAAAATTGAAGACAAGAAAGTGAAAATCATGAAAACAAAGATGGATAGTCCAAAGGTACAGCCGCGGATGCCCCAGTCATGTGCTCTGAGTCAGTGAACCGTACAGTGTCAGTTGCATCCTCAATTTACTGTGGTTCCCTTTCATGATGTTTTGTCACAGCCACAAGAAATGGCTCCAAGAGGACTTTTGTCATCTTTAGGTATGGCATAGAGCACTGGTCCTTCACAAGGAGTGAAGGGCAGAAATTATTCTCCCCAAAGCCTTAAAATGGATACCGAGGGGCCCTTTCCCTGGGGCAGTATTTAGGCAAGGGTTGAAACAGTATTAGAGGCTGTGGTGTTAGGGGGTTTTTTGGTTGTTGTTCATCTCTCGTTTAAAGGCTCCTCAGTACAGCGTTTCAGATCTAGAGTTCTGCTGACTTGATGGGGGAAAGGCGGAGGGGCGGGGGGAGCAGCTGAATGACAAAGCAACTGAAATTTCATCGTTTATCCCTCTCAGACCTCACAGCCCTTCAGGACTGCCCAGCAGGACACACCCGTGGGATCCTGATGGGGACAGAGCCATAACAAAGCGGGGAGATGAGTAAATTGTCTAGCAACTTTCAGAAAATCTCCTTTGTGCTTTCACACACCTGGTTGAACTTTTCAAAACTATTGACGAAACAACTTGCCAGCTGTGATTACCAACAGCTCTATTTGACAGTCTGTGACAGAAAGCCAATGGCGTGTGCAACGTCACCCAGCAGTAACAAGGGCCTTCATTAGCAGCTGTAGGGGGATGCGTGCCCTCCCAGACCCAGGAGAGTGATCCCCTGTCCCCTAGCGGTGTTCACTCGAGCATCGATAAACTGTTTGCTCAGCGCGCCCAGGGGCAGACATGAAGCCTGCCTGTACCTCTCCATCACTCGGAGGGTTTTTTATGTTCCGATCTCCAGGAACACAAATAATATTCTTTCTAAGCCGCTCCAAAATACAAGTGATAGAAAATATCATGGAAAAGGTGAATTGCCAGACAGTAAGCCCTCATGACTGAGAGCTTATTCATAAAATGATGACAAATTTATTGCACACATTCACTGCTGGCTTTCTGAGATTAATAGCTGATCTATCTGATTTTAAAGCCTGACAATGGAATCAGGAAGAGTTACTGGTCAGTTTTCTCATCCATCCCTTTCACCCAGCAACCTTCCTCCCCAAGAAAAAATACCAAAAAATAAGCTGATTTAGCTTTAGCGACAGTCTTGCCGTATTTCACCGCAGGAGAGTTCCATGTGCCAAGGATAACTTTTAACCTTGTTGAATGCGGTTTGACTTCTTGACATCTGCCTTCAATTCTGCAAAACCCTCAGGGCAGGAGACTAGAACAGTGAATAACTAGGGGTATATTGAAACACACCCTGAAAGGAAGCTATATTTCTGTGCCCGTCTCGAGGCTGCTTGTTTACTATGAAGTAGTAAAGAAGTCATTGTTTGATGTCTTAGCCTTGGAGGCATGAACAAAATTCAAAGCAGGTGTTAAGAAATCCACCGTCTCAAATCTTGGGCATACACACGCGCACGCGCGCGCGCGCGCGCGCGCACACACACACACACACACACACGGCCTAGGTTCAGAAAATATTGGGAGGGAACCTGTAAGATCACTGGCCTGAGGAGAATCAGGATCCATCACAAAGAGCGAGGTGCCTCTTGTGCAGCTTCTCTGCCCCTGATTTTGTCCCCCTGGCTGAGGAAAAGGATCGCATGATAACCGTGGCCTGCCGCACCTCCCGCCTTTTCTCCTTGCCCAGCTTGATTCTCCTGCCTGTCTGGAATCTGACGTGTGTGTCACAAAGTATCTAAAATACTGCACTTAATTTATGTACTTAGCACATGCCCTGGCTGTCAACTGTCCTGTCTCATTGTTCACCGTGCTTTGTGAGTTCGCAGGAAGACGCAGGCTGCCGTTTTCCTTCCTGCACTGACACCAGCTGAGGCTGCACGGCAGCCTGGCTGACGGCCCTGAGATGGCAGAGCAGGGGCTCGGGGAGCTCCTTGCCCAGTCTAGGCCAGTGTACAGCGAGAATCGGGGGAAGGGGTGACTTGGAACCAGGCTACGGAGACCGGGGGGCCTACAAGAGAACACACACCTCTTGTAACCTTGAGGGAGGGCTAAGCCAACAAGACGGGACCCAGAAGTCACCACCACCAAGATGAGGGTGACGGTTCTTTTTTTATCACGAAAAGTGTTGGAAAGAGGCAGAAGTGATTTTTTAAAATTCAGCTTTCTTTCTGTCAGAAACTGTCCCAGAAGAAAGATTGTTACATGCCCTGCTGTGCCTTCCCTCAGCTGGCAGGTCATTCCCTGTCTTGCTTTAATTGTGTGGAATGTGGCAGTTTATGCAAATTCCGGAAAAGGCCTTGATGGGGCCTGCCACAAACGCTGCTGCCTTTTCATGACAGAGCTCACGCTTCGCGATTCCAGTGCAGGAAATGGCTCCAGGCTAGTCTTGGGTGACTCTGTGCTCAGAGCCATGGTTTTCATCGTAGAGAAACATTTCTCTGTACCCTGGAGGTTTTTAAAGTTCTCCCCAGTGCCCCCAGTTTCTTACCTGTTCAGCTGCAAACATTAGGCCCTTAATGGCTGGAGAGGGAGAGTGTATTTTTAAGTTTGTACTGACTATCCCCTCCCGGTGAGAGGCGCTGAGCGAATTTGGCATGTCATCAGATCGGGAATACCCACGGGGGCTTAGTGTAATTTTTAGGTAGAAATTGGTCGGGTTTGATTCCGAGAACGTCTGGCGGTCCTTCCAGAGGGCTGTTGGCTTGCTTAGCTGTGTGTGCTGGAGTGGGTTTGTGAGGTCAGGGCCAGGCTTTGTTCTTCTCCACTAGCTTTGGGCATGAATTTCCATAAAAGCAGCCCCCTTTTTTAGACCTGAAATTCAGGGGGCAGTTAGTCCTCATTGTGTTCTAAATGCATTTGGTATTTAAAACACTAGGAACTGAAGTCGCCAGATTCTTAACATTTAAATACTGGCTCCTGCCCATGCCTGGTCCTCATGTTTCCAGTGTGCATTTTGGAGAGAGTGTTTCTGGGGAGAAATGGCAGTGGAACTGGACAGCCACCCACAGCCAGGGAGCCAGCGCTTTCCTCGGCGGCAGCAGCCTCTTCACAGTGAGCTGCTCTCTCTACTCACATCATTAAATCAGTAATTCTGTTGTGCTCACTAGGGACAGGGAATCCTCTGGGGAACAGGGCACCGAAACTGCCCTCTCCCTCCAGCCTGCAGAGCTGCCTGCTGGCAGGAAATGTGGCCACACTGCCAGCTTTCCCATCCATTTGTGGTTCTTAGGTTTCAGGCAAATTTCAGCAAAATTCCCAAGCTCCTGAGCTGGGCACTGAGACCAAAAGTAGGAGCATCCCTAGTGACCGACATGTAGCAAATCGAGGTGTTCGGAGAGTGCTTGGCGGGGGGCTAGGAGGAGGTGAGCTAAGTCTCCCCCCCCGCCCCCCGCACCACAGGCCTGGCCCAAAGTAGCCCATTCACAGCACACAAAACCACAGCCCCAGGTAGGCCCCTCTGCCAGTGCCAGGTCCAGGTCATCCTCCCCAGCTGCCATCGGAGAGAGGGGTGTGACTAGCCCAGAACCTGGGCCACAGATGGAGAGCCTTTTGTCAAGTTCTTCCTCTCTCCCCGCCTCCTAGGGAGGGCGGCACCTGTGCTCCCGTCTAGCATCTCCAGGGACAGGACGCCACAACCATTCCTCGCCACCATGTGTGGGTTTGCATGTCCCTGGTTACTACTCAGCTGGCCAGAACTAGCAGGTCGCCTGTTTCCCTTCTGCACATCAGCCAGCCGTGGGCTCAACACAGCACCAGCCAGTGTTGGTCCAGCATCCTCTGTCTGGCCCCTGAAGTCTGTCCGAGTGTTTATGTCCAGAGACAGCTAGGAATTTTGGCCTCCCAAACAAGTGGCAGCAAGATTCCTTTGCTTGTGAACTACACACACACACCCCGTCCAACCTCTGCCTGTCACCCCTCACCAGTGCAGGGACTCCTTGGTATTTATTTTTCAGTGGGGGAAAAATCGGAGTTTTGTCTCCGATGTGGATCTAGAACCATATGAGCCGTGAGTTTTGTCTGATGAAGATGAGTAACTGGTCGTCCGCTAAGGGATAACCCATCAATATCAGACAAGGTTAAGCCAAAGTGGATATTTATACAAAATCCATATTTATCAGAGCCTTCAAGAACTCCCAAGAACAGGGACGGAACCTGGAGAGCCAGGCTGAGGCCCTCCCACCTGTGCACTGTGTCTTGTGAAGCAGTTCAAGTTCTTTCAGGCTCCAGAGCTCTAAACTTTGGGCAGGATTGCCTTTGATGGTATCTATTTCTGAGCCCATGTCTTACTCCCTTTTGTTCAGAAACCTTCTTAGAGGTGTGAGCTTGCAACAGAAAATCTTTGCACCTAAAAAGCTCACTACATTGGCCAGCTCCGCCAAAAAACCAATGAACAAAGGCTCCCGAGAAATGAATAGCTTCTGCCCTGAGTGGGGAAGGAGATGGAGCTATTAGGCTGAGGAACTCAGATGGCCTGTGACCTAACTGGGGTTTGGAGGGTCTGTAGGGACTACTGACTGCAGAGCTACTGCTTAAGACACACTCTCCCTTGGAAGAAGCCCAGGTTTCTCAGACAGTCTCTTGGAGAAGGCAGATAATAGGCAAGGGCAAAGGTCATTAATTATAAGATCCAAGTGCGACAGAAACCCCATTAAAAAGAACTCTTCAAAAGACTTACCAGACATTTAGAACTGTTTCAACAGAGTTTAAATTTGCAAGGGAACCCATTAAACTTTGTGAGAAAGAAACGCCAGACCAAGACGGTGCTTTACAGACACTAATTTGATTGACGAGGCCTCTCCTGTTTGTACGCAACACAAAAGCTCTTGCCAGATGCAGCCGTGTGTGGGCATGGGTGCGCACACACACCCAAACACACCAGCTCCCACCACCGCTTGTGTACAAACATGAATACAGAGACAGGAAGAAACATGAATTTTCTTTTTTTCTGCATGATAGTCAAAACCATTGCGTTTCTTAGCACAGCTGCTGCAAGAGAGAGAAAAGCACTTGGCCCCAGAGTCTGTTTATGTGTTTAAGCCGAGAAAGCGATTCTTGTTGCAAGGAGCTCTAAGTGAGACAGACAGAGTCAGAGAATGAGAGAGAGAGATAATTATCTAAATTATGTTCGTGCTATTATCGAAGACGAATATAGTTAAAATGTAATTAAATATGACGGGCTAGCAGGATGTAAGCCAAGCTTTGGAATGCTAATCATCAATTACTGTACCCCCTTAGGGGGCTCCAGGAGCTAGATGGCAGAGGGCAGGAGCAGGGGCTCAGGGAGGGGGCCTGAGTGGGGTGTGGAGTGTTAACACAGCCCCCTCTCTTCGCCTCTCCCCACGTCCTCAAGCACTCCATGAATGTCCCCAAGACGCACACTTTCCTGTAGCTGCCACAGGGTTAGAAGCTCTCAGCTCAGCTCATCCGAGGAGCTGGCAGGAGGGGCCTGACCTTATCTTTGAGAAGAGATTCCTCCAAAAGAGAAAATTATGCTATGAGCAGGGAAAGCAAAACCCAAGACCGACTCACGTTAGAGCAGTAACAGCAAGTGCATTTACCAGAGAGAGAGCTGAAGTGCCCCTCAGCCCAGAAGCATAAAACGCCCACCTCGGTCCAGAAATCCCAGGGGCAGGAGGCATCTAGGGGAGGGTTGATCTGGACAGTGGTTAGGACAGAAGATGACATGTGTCCGTCCCAGGCAGCTGCTCCTCACCACTCCACCCCCAGCAGAGGGAGGGCGCCATCTTGGCCCTACCTTGAAATCGCCTGAGGAGCTGAAACAGGACTCACATGCGGGGCCTGCCCCCAGAGATTCTGAGTTTTAATTGGCCTGAGGCGCGGCCTGGAGTTGGAATGTTTGCGCTCCACAGAATAACCTACTCACCGTACACAGGGGCAAGGAGGCAGTGCAGCTGAAGGCTATATCAGCCGGCACAATCCATCCCAGAACTCCACTTGTAGCTGTCTCAAGGCTAGGAAGAGAACAGTGTAAGAAGATAGCTTGTTTTGAACTGAAACATAATTTGTATATCAGTTCTGGGGCTAGATCCCCAAAGAACGTTGAGGTGGTGGGATTCCTGTGCAAGAGTTAGAAATTTAATTCATTCCGTTTTACGGCTGCCTGAGCGCTTTCTAGGGCTGTGATGGAAACCTAGGCACCTGCTTGGACCAGGTGGGTGAAGTGAGTGAGGGCAGCAGACCAAGACAGGCTCCAGGGAGTGACGGAGACCACCACGAGCTAGAGAGGGGCCCGGGTCTGTCGCGTTGGCCTCAGCTCCAACCACTATGATCTTTGCTGAAAAGAGGACCTGGGGATGACAGACCTAGTTTTCAAGAGAAACTAGACATTTGTATTTCATTTGAAGTCTCCCAATTTTAAGTGGCAGCTAATTCAAATCTTACAAAATACTCAGTAAACCAGCAAAAGGTGTCTCTGAGCCTCCCATGTGTGACCTTGGCTCTCAGTAAGCATTTGGCTGATTAGCATGTGTCTAAATGATCTCTAATCCTGGCGATTCCTAACCACCTCAGGCCTGCAGTCAGGTGAGACACACTTAGCACCGTTTTCCCTAAGCCTGGCACGTAGAGGGCTCTCAATAAATAGCTGCTGAATGGATGGACAGACAGGGTGAATGGAGCGAGCCCAGAATTCCCTGTAAGTCAGGGCGGTGAGAGAGCTGTACCGTCCAGTTCAGCATCCTGCGAGACAAAAGAACTTACTCCCCGGGGGCCACATTCGACAGTGAGCTCTGTACCAAGGCTTTGTTTAGACGGTGTCAGACATCTGGGACCAGGGAGCTCCTTGGAAGAGGTTAAATGATCTGGGCTGACTTGGCCACTCTCCTGCACAGGACGCCTTTTCTCCCTCTGCCTCTAGAGTAGCGGTTCTCAACCTTCCTAATTCTGCGACCCCTTAATACAGTTCCTCATGTTGTGGTGACCCCCAACCATAAAATTATTTTCATTGCTACTCTGCTACTGTTATGAATCGTAATGTAAATATCTTTTTTGTTTTCCAATGGTCTTAGGCGACCCCTGTGAAAGGGTCGTTCGACCCCCAAAGGGGTCGCGACCCACAGGTTGAGTGAGAACCGCTGCTCTAGAGCAAGCAAAGCGGTCCCAGGCTGGGAGTCAGCAGAGGAAAGGCCCAGCCTGAGGGCTGTGACAAAGAATTCCCACCTCGCCCAGGGCTGTGGAAGACGGCTCTCCCTCACGTGCCCAGTCCTTAGCGCGGCTTTAGATGTGGTTAAAGAGGTGACTGTGCTTGACCCATCTCAAGGTTGAAGAAGACAATCAGAACACCTTGCTCAGAGGGACGCAGGCTGCTGTGGAGTCAGCACGTGAGGCACTCAGGAAGAACGGTCACTTCAGGCCAGTCCGGAGGCTCACTCACGGCCTCTAATACTCATGTCCCAGTGCCACACGGCTCGGAGAGGGCACCGCCGTCGCTGCGTAAGTTCAGCTGACAGAGGACAGCCTTTGTTATTTCCTCCTTTTCCGAGAATCTTTTTCAAAGATTCATGTTTGCCTTGCAGCCCTGTTCCCAGAGGTTGTAAATAAATTTGTTTCCCACGTATCCTTTCTGTGCCACATCACCGCAGGCTTAGCTCCCTTTCTTGACTCTGCTTTTTAACTTTTGAATTTTTTTTTTTAATCAAAGTTCTATATGTACACAGTTTTAAAAATCAAGCAGAACCACAAGGCTTAGAACAAAAAGCAGCAGTTCCCTACCCCAAGTCCCACCCCCACACGCAACTTTTTTCCTCTTTTTGTCTTTAAAAATGTTAATATTTTGAAAAGATATTACATTCAAAGAAAATACATTTAATGTAGTTAAACATTAAAAACCATAGACAGTGAAATACCTTCCTTCCACTCATCTCTTCCTCCATAGATGATAGTTTAGAAATAAACAAATGTATGTTTTGTCCCTGTTTTTCTATACCTTGGAGATCTCTAGAGAGCCCTTCCTCTCCCGTGTGTGTGTGTGTGTGTGTGTGTGTGTGTGTGTGTGTGTGTGTCTCCTCCCCACCCCCACTGCATAGTCTTTCTTAGTAGGGATAGAGATGGGGCATAATTTACATAGCCAGTCCCTAGTGATGAGCATTTAGGTTGTTTCTGTTCTCTTGTTCTCACAGTGCTGCTGTGCTGTCCTTACCCCTGCCCTGTCCCCATGCTGTGAGCATATCATAAGCTAACGTGATGCAGGAGGAACTGTTAGCTCTCAGGGTAAGCATGTTGAAAATGTTGCTGGTTGAGCGTACGTCAGTTTACACATCCTCCGGCAGTGTGTATGTGAAAAGCCTGTGTCCCTCCACTTGTCCAACATAGCATGCGATCAAACTTTGAGATTTTGAGGCAAGCATGTTCATTTCTTTTAGACCTTTCTTTTGATCTGTACCTTCATGTTTCTAAACTATATGATTATTCTGTTTCTTAGTTCTGTTACCAAAATCATCTGTTGTCTTCCTACTTTGGAAGATAGGAATTCAGCTTCGTTGCCCTCCCCCTTTGCAAGTACAAGGTCGGACAATTGAGTTCGTGAACTCATCCTAGAAAAAAATGCTACCTCATTGCTATTGTCACCTTTGAAGTACTCCCCTTGGGAAGCTATGCACTGACGCCAGCGCCTAGTCCATCCTTTAAAACAATTTTGGAACTCTTTTTCTGGAATGGCCATCAGAGCTGTCATCACATTACCCTGGATGTCCTGAATGTCATCAAAATATCTTCCTTTCAGTATTTCCTTTATCGTTGGGTAGAGAAAGAAGTCATTGGGGGCCAGATCAGGTGAGTAGGGAGGGTGTTCCAATACAGTGATTTGTTTCCTGGCTAAAAACTCCCTCACAGGCAGTGCCGTGAGAACTGGTGCATTGTCATGATGCAAGAGCCATGAATTGTTGGCGAAAAGTTCAGGTCATCTAACTTTTTCACACAGCCTTATCAGCACTTCCAAATAGTAAACTTGGTTAACTGTTTGTCCAATTGGTACAAATTCATAATGAATAATCCCTCTGATATCAAAAAGGTTAGCAACATCATTGCAACAAGTTCGTGAGCTGAATTCTCAGACCTCATATACTTATGCTCCTCCTGTCCCCATCTCCCCACTCTAGTTAGGTCACTGTTTTCCTTTGTATCATTTACCATAGCCATAACATGACTATGTAACTATTGTTTGGAGCTAAGCCACGTACTCTGCTATGATCACCTTTCTTTGTTCATTTATTTGTTTTTCCCTGAGTTAAAAATGACTTAGTATTATATTTATAGATAGAGATAGATGTACCACACTAATTCTTCCCCCTAACTTTTGTCAAAGCGATCCGAATTACCTCAACCTGGCTTCACACCTCTGGTAAATCAGGTTGTTTTTCCCACTAGAGAAGGCCTCTCGGAGCCCCCGCTGTCCCTCTGCCCAGGCCAGTTGCTGTTGCCTGTCATCCCAGGAATTCCCCTTTCCTGTGTCCCATGCCAGAGCCTCTGTTTTCTGGATTCCATAACTCTCTTTGCCTTTGTTTCATACTTTGTTTTGATGGAGCATATTTTCCAGTAGTTTTTTGTGAATGCCCTGGAGGTGAATTTTTGAGATTTATGCCTGAATGAAAGTTCCTTTGTTCTGTCCTAATACTTGATGATAGTTTGGCTGGGAATAGTCCTCTGTCCGGGAACTAATTTTCCTCTCAGCATTTAGAACGAAGGGCTCCTTTATCTGCTAACTTCCAGTGTAGCTTTTTAAACATCTCGTGCGATTCTGGTTCCCACATCTTTATCTTGACCTGCTTTTTCCCCCTCCAGAAGCATTTAGATCTTCTAGTTTCTCAGTAATACACTTTGGTGTCGGTGTTTTCGCATTTATTGTAGTGGCCCCTTTAACTTGGCAACTTCGGTCCTTCAGATTTGGGAAAATTTCTCATGCTACTGTCACAATTTTCTAGCTCATATCTTCTCCACTCTTTTTTTTTTTCTAGAACATCTACTAATTGGATGGTGGACCTCTTGTTTTGATTCTCTCATTCTCTATTTTCTGTCTTTGTCATTTTGTGTGACATCCTGGGAAATTTCCTCAACTTAAGCTCCTAACTATTTTGTTGAATTATTTATTTCAACTCGTTTTAATTTATAAGAGCATGTCCTTGCTCTCTGAATATTCCTTTTCATATAATTTTATTCTTATTTCAAACATTCAATAATACTTTCTTTTATTTTTCTGGAGGTAACACAGGGTTTTTTTTTCTGAAGTTTTATTCTGCTTACTGAATTATATCTATATCCTCTGAGTTATTTTTCTTTTCTATTTGCTTTTGGTCTCTTGTCTTTCATGTTAGACTCTTTGATAATCCTTGCCTGGCTGTTTACCTTTAAAAAAGTTAGGTACTGAGAAAGCTGTCTGGAAGCTTTTTGTATGTGGATGGTTTTGTGGGCTTCGTTGAAGGTCATCAGACAGGGATTCGATGTTTCCCTGGGAGACCCTTGCCCATCATTCTTATCCATCACTGATTGCCTTCTGTTTCTTCTCACTGGGACACTCTTCCAGATGCATGGCCAGTTCCTCTATAGGTCTCAGCTCAGCTGTCACTGTACCAGAGAAAACATCCTTAAATATGTTATCTAAAGCAGCATGCCCCTCTCAGTCCACTTACACTACTTTCTTTTTCTCCATAGCCGTTCTTTAACTCTGATCGATTTGTCTGTCTCTTCCACTAGGATGGAAGCTTCATGAGGGCAGAGTCTAAAACAGGGCCTATTCCACAGGAAGCACTTGATAAATATTTATGGCAGGAATAATGGACAGAAAGAGGGAAGGTAGACCAGTACCTGTAGGCCTTTCCTCTTGGGCTGGTCAGTCTCCATAGAGAGCCTGCAGCCTCCTGCCCGGGGGTGAAGGCTGGATGACAGTGGCCTGAAAGCAGAGCGAGGGAAGGGGACTAGAAGTCTTCCTCTGGGACATTCACTTCCATGTGGTCCCTCACTCTCACCCCCTTCAGGTTCCCGCCCTCTGCTGTGCCTGGCACCCCCAGAGTCCAGGTCCTCTGTGTTCAAGGATTCCAGAGTAAAACCCCTGTCCCCTGCCAGGGGGAAGGGGGCTCATCCTCACTATGCAGGAAGGAGGACAGGGGAATTGGGGTTCCACCTGCTTCTTTTACCTGGTTTCCACTAGTGCTCTTGGTTCAGCCCCTGCACACCCTCATCACCAGAAGTGGCTGGTGACTCAAGGACATGAGCCTTTTTAGGGCCCTGCAGGGCAAATCCACTGGCTCCCTTGTGTGCTTTCCCTCTGAGGTGCTGACACACTAATCCTTTCTCTGTTCTGTGCTTGTGTGTGTGTTTACTATAACACATACATTTGTTACAAAACATTTAATACATTTCCTTCCTGTCCTTTTAATGGAGGAAGCAAAGATTAACCCTTGTGTTTAGTTTGCCCTGTTTTACGGCCAGTCTGGCCAGATGCTTTTGTGTTTTCATCTCCCCACTGTCCAGCAGGTCTACCACAGACAATTCCAACATTTGTATTCTCTTTATAGCACAGGCAGCAGAGCCCTGTAATTTTCCAGAGCTGAAAAGACAAGGCACCCTTGGCGTGGGATCCATAGGACCCCCAGAGAAGGCAGGACAAGGCTCAGGATGGAAAGCCGTTCGCAGTGCTGCTTTCTCCTGTGGCCCAGAGGGCTAGTGCTGTCTTGCCTTTCACCCAGACCCTGCACTTAGAGATGGCAGCCGTGCTCCTGCGCCAGCTGCCGCTATCCAGGCCTCTGCTCACTCCCACAGAGGCGCAGCTGTCCGGCGGCGGCGGCACACCTGGCACATGCGCACTCCCACCCGGGAACCACTCCACTTCTCTCCCTAATTTTCATATTTGCAGTTTATTTAATTTCACCTCTGGCAAATTCTTTCTCACATGAACACAGACCTGGTTTTTAATCCCTTTAGTCTCCCTCTTTCTTTTTATTTATTTCAAGAACTGTTTAAAATACAGAAAAGAATAAAAAGCAATATAACATTCTCTCACATACTCACCCCCAGAATTGACTGTAGTGGATATTTTTCACATACACTGAACATCGTTTTTATTTTAATCAAAGAAATAAAGCATTCCAGTTAATGTGGAAGTCTCCTTTGTTCCCCCAAAAGCAACCCCATTCCCCACCCTGTCCTAAGAGACAACCACTATCATGAATTCAGCATATCTCCTTCCAGAATATTTAAAATGTATTTACAAGCATATATGTTTTCATGAGTAACGTGTATGGTTTTGTGTGTGCATAGTCCCACACTGTGTGTGGCATCCCCTGACTTGCTTTTTAGTAAACCTTATGTGTTTTCGATCTCTCCATAGTGATGTATATGGAGAGAAAGAGCACCGTTAGAGCCTCTTCTCCAATTTTCCGTATGTGTGAATATAAAAATATGATAGTAATAGCCAACAGTTACGGTGCTTGTCCCATATGCCATGCACCCTCTGTTTCCTCATCAAATCCTCACACCCCTGCATGTAACAGCTCTGCTATATCTTCCCAGTGTCACACAGGAAACTGAGGTTAAGGGGACTGTCCTTTGCCTGAGGCAGCTTGTAATCCACGAGTGTGTGTGATCTCCAGCCCCAGAGGCTTCACACCAACGCATAAGTGAGGTGTGGGTAATACCCTGGGACCCAGGTGACTGTGAAAAGTCAGTTCCCCAGCCTCTCAGTTATTGGAAAGGTTCTCACTGTGACCTGTGGTGAACAAAGCACGAACTAACCGTCACTAAACCTGGCTTTAGTGGTTGACTCCAACCTGGTGGCTCTGCAGTGTTGACAGATAACTTATCTTCCCTTTCTGCCTCGTCCTCACATATGAAATGGGACTCCGGTTGGCTGCTCACCTACCTGCAGACCGTGTTGGGAACCGGATGAGACCGGTCATGATGGGAAAGCACTTGGGAAGCCACACAGTGGTCCACAGAGGGGAGGCTTCTAGGAGGCGGGGTTGCGGCCTGCTTTTCACCCTCCTCCTCAACAGCCCACCCACCATATTCCAGCTGCACCCCCATGGTTTTATATTCATCACAGTGTTTAATCCTCATTCCTCAAGCTGCAGCTTTAGAGAGATTGTTTTAAATCTCTTGTTTTTTCTGGCTTGTTTAATTACTACTATGGCAACATCATTTTTTTCCTTCCTTTTTTTAACTTCATATATATCATATTTCAGCCTCTTTGTGGGTTAAATTAAGTTTTATGGGTGGGCCTGGGAACCCAATCAAAATTTATAGCTGTATTTCTCTGGAAAAATCGTTTCCAAGCTTCAAACAACTAATTATAAGGGAAGTTTTGGAACACCACCAATTTGTAAGCTGGGACCACCGTACCGTTTGCATTGTTTTCTAATTAGTTCATGGAAGGATAGCTGATCTCCCCATAGAGATGGTAAACTTCTTAAGGGCAAGCACTACATCTTGCCTGAATCCCCCCTTAATACCTGGCAGGTGCCAAGCTTATGAACGTGTTCAACAAATACTGGTTTCCTTCCTCCAAAGCCCAGCTGCCTTGTCTGCCTCCAGGAAATGGGCGCTGATGGCAGCGCTGTGCGCTCCCCTGGGAACCTCTACAGTAGTCATTAAATCATACACTATCCAACGGGGTGACTCACAGAGGAGACCTAGGGAGGCAGCATGTCTCATCCAGCTTAATTTGGATGAATGGTAATTACAGTAGTAACAACAATACCAACTTTTGGGGTTTTTTAGCACCTAGTATATGCCAGTACTGTTCTAGATG
The DNA here is from genome assembly GCF_001890085.2 of Hipposideros armiger. Taxonomy (NCBI): domain Eukaryota; kingdom Metazoa; phylum Chordata; class Mammalia; order Chiroptera; family Hipposideridae; genus Hipposideros; species Hipposideros armiger. The sequence goes on from NW_017731825.1 coordinate 543,536, forward strand.
TTTTACACTTATTAATGTATTTAACCATCACCAAAAAATTTTACATAGTTATTGTTATTGTCCTCATTTTACAGATGAGAAGACTGAAGCCCAGAGAGGTTAAACAGTTTGCCTAAGGTCACAGAGCTGCTAAAGATACAAAAGTGAAATTCGGGCCCAGTCAACCTGTCCACCACTGGGCCATACTGCCTCTCGTCCCCGAAAGGCCAGGGTTAAAACCTGCTTCACTCTCACCCCAGTGATCCTCTCTACTGGAAAGGTCTTGCATAATAATACAGTGCTGGTGTGTTCACTTGCTTCCTATCGCGTGATCTGTATTAAGTAAAATAGGTACTTTTTTCAGTGCTTACCAAATTCCAACATCACACAAAGACAGTGAATGTCTCTTGAAATCCTTCTATCCAAAGCTAAACTCTTGATCACCATTTTGGCCAACACCCTTGCAGACATCTCCTTTGAATACCTATGTGTGTAGATGCCTGCCTGCAGTGTAATGTAATCGGCACCTTGTTCTGAATGCATTTTTGTAACCGGGGGATGATATTATTTGTCAGCTTCGGACACACGAGGATATTACAGCTCAGGAAAGGGGACTGACTTGTCCAGTGGAGAGCTAGCAAGTGCCAGGGCGGGGATGTCAACCCCGTGTGAGTTTTTACAGTTTGTGGCGTCAGTTCTCAAAGCAAAGGCCACGTGTATTTTTTGACACCTGTCACTCCTGTGCAAACACTTCCTCCCTGTACCAGGTCCTACTCTGGACTGAGTGGGTGCCGCACCCCTGACGCTCTATAGTCTTCTGGGAGTGCTGCCTACTAAAAAAGAGATTCGGGGTACTTGGCAAGTAGGAATATTTATACAGCTCTCAATAAAAATGGCATTTGAGCTTTGTGTAGACTAAATGAGGCTGAGGCAGCCTCCTCGGAGGTTGCACAGTGATTGTAAATGTGGCCCCGACGTGACCACGACGGTTCCAGTGCCACCCACCATTTCCCCATCGAACAGCATTTAAAGTTGTTTTGAAGAAGTTGAAGGGAAATGGAATCTGATATTTTGAGAGGGAGAGATGCTCATTACCTCATCCTAACCAACTTCCCTTCCTACTGATACTTTGGTCTTGGGGTTGGTATCCAGTTTTGCTGAAAATGAAATCATCTGTTCAACTCTCAGGCTGTGTTAGCGAAAATGAACTCTAATGTGATTAGATATTAATGTAATGTAATGGAGGATTGGTATTAAATTGAGGCCTTCTGATCTTATTACTCCACAAATGCTCCCTCCTGCTCAGGCTGCAGCCCTGCCAGCCCTGCCTCCCCAAGCAGAAGCGAGGGGCAGTGGTGCCAAAGCCCCTGAGCCCGCTGCAGGAGCCTGGGGTAGGGGGAGAGGCAGATGGGGAGATGGGGAGAGCAGCAACAGGCGAGAGAAGGGAGATGGGCTTCAGGCCCGGCTCTGCCCAGGACCACCCACTTCCCTCACTGCCTTGGGCCTCGGGTCTGTCTTGTGGAGGCAGGAGGGGCTGGACACTGGAGGCAGAATTCTGGGCCTGCCTGGGCTCTCAGAGCCACGAGCTCATTGCTGAGGACCGTGAGCTTACAAGTGTCAAGTGTCACCTTTATATCCAGAAGCATTTGAAGATTTTTTTCTGATTGGCCTAGGGCTGGAAAGCTAAGAACAAAACCTTTACCTCCTTCACTCCTACCTCCTCTCTACCCCAGTCCTTTCTGTGAAACTGATTTGAACCTAATAGTCACCACTGGCTGTTGTCACTGATCCTAGTTCTGTTTCCCTTTCCTGGAGGGGGGCCTCGGAAGCAGGCGGTGGACCTGTTGTGGTATGTGCCATAGCATCCTATAGCAGCGGGCATGGGACTGATGCCCAGACAGTGTGGGCACCCCTTTTCCCAGACCTGCCAGAAGAAAGACATGAGTCTGCCATCAGTTACACAGCTTAGCTAGGAAGTGACAGCTAGGCCTGTGAGAGCCCAGGCCCAGTGTGGAAGCCCCACGGGCCGCAACCTGCCCAGCAGCCTCCCCAAGAGAGCCATGTGGGCCTGGGAGCTAAACAGCCCCCACCGAGAAAATGGGCCAGGAGTGCAAGCTCTGGGCATGGTCAGATGGCATCACCTTCATGTATGAATAATAGCGTTTTTACAAGGATAGCGATGTTTCTTGTGCCATTTCCAGAAAACTGCTTGCAGAGGCACAGACTTTGCACACAGGATGGTAACGACTTTTTAATGACCTTCAGGGGCCTGGTGTCCAGGCTGCAGTGAATCAGTCTCAGTGGGAGTCTCCTAGCGAGAGAGAAGATGGAACACCTGAAGCCAAAGGGGGAAAACAAACCGCAAATACATATATTTTCTTTGGTAGCATTACTTGGTAATTAGACAATTACAGGAAACAGCTTCCCAACAGCTGGCATTTCCACTGTGTGAGCGGAGGAGGCAAGGCAACAACTGTGAACTCACATTTATTATAGGAAATATTATTGGCGTTTACAGTCGTGGGTGCCATACAGTCGTCCAGTGCGTCCTGATGAGCTGTGTGGGTTAAGCCAAGAGCAGAGCTTCCCCTCTCAGGTTTGTTTAAGGCCTGCTCGGCTGGGCTGTAAACGCGCTGGCCCAGCCCCTGCTGATCGATGAGGAATTGCCTTTAAAATGCTGGGGCTGCTTTTGGGCCCAGAGGCTAGACAGTCCTGAGAATAAACCGTCTAGGGGATGCATTTGGAAGCTGGAACGGGAGGGGTAGAGGCCTGTGGGGAAATTGCCTCTTCTTCCCCAGGTGCCATCACTCGCATGGAGGAGCGGGGAGGTCAGACAGACAAGCCCGGTGTTCATACCGCAGTGAGGGACCCCCCCACACTTCTCTAGCCGCAGTGCTGGGACTCCACAGCCATCCCCTTGCCCTGCCCCCCCCCCAGCCCACATTCCTGCCCTGATCCTTCTCAGAACCCTCCAGTGAAGTCACTGTTCCCACTCGGACGCGTCCATTCAGCCAACAGCCCTCTGAGGCAGGCCCAGTTTCATAGAGAAAATGTGTTTTATGAACTCCCGCCAACCTTGATCACTTTTACACTTGGCCTCGCTCTTGTCACAATGTGAGCTTGAACTGCACCTTGGGCTTGTTTATGGAGAGCTTTATAAGAACCCCAGTCACCTTCACAGAAGGGTAGAAGCACCTTCTTGAATGAGATTGTAGGCTGTGAATGGGGAGATGAGGGACTTGCTGCCCCCACTCAGCCACAAATTAGGCGGAGCCCTGACCCCATCCCCCACCCCCCTACAGCGCAGGTCTCCCGTTTGCAGGCCCTTCCCCAGCACTGCCGGCAAGGCTGCCTGTGCCGTTTAACCAGGCGAATTGTTGTGTTCCTCTCATAGGTCCTGGCAATCAGTCAGTTTTGAAAGACAGCCCGCCTCCTTCATCCGAATCGTTGGAACACACAACACAGCAAATGAGGTAAGGGTCCCTTTTCTTGAAAGACGCTGTGCTGTTTGTGATGGACAGGTACACGCTGCATCCCCAGGGAAGTGGAACTGTTGGTTCCACCCGCCAATGGCCTGTTGTTCAGACAGCTTGGTGCAGAAGAAGTCCTGCTCTTGTATGGGGGTGGGGGGTGGGGGTGGGGAGGGGCATCATTTTCATTTCTGAATGTCGCTTCACCAGCAAATGAAAGCCAACTCCTATGGCTTTGTCTTCTCCTACCCTCCTCTGCGGAATTGTCAGCCATGGAGACCTTGAGCAGTCAAATGCCCTGTCCTCAGTCCATCATCCCAGCCAGCAGCCCTTTCAGAGGTCCCTGGCTCCCTGAGTGTGGTGTTCGGGACCCCCCAGCCCCAGGGGGCAGTGCGGCGCCCAGCTGCTGACTTCCTCTGTCTGTCTACTCAGTCCTGGGCCGGCTGCATATGAATGTTGATGAATGAGCCTCCCCCTTCCAGGCCTGTTCCTCCCCTGGTGCCCAGGCCTGCTCCCAGGGCCGGGCAGTCATTCCATGGACCGTGCTGCCTGTCAATGTTCCCTCACCTTCGGATTTAATGAGGGAAGAGTGGGCAGGTGGTTTTCCCCCGTATTTGGTCCCTGTGGTCAGAGTAGCAGCCAGGTGAGGTGCCTGGGCCTCAAGCATCACCATGCTGCTTTGTGTGGAATGGAAATGGCTTGGGAGAAGGGCACTGGGCTCAGGAAGACGCTAATAATAATCGCACCAGGACAGCAGCCGTAAAGCAGGGCTGAGCCAGGCCCACCTGAACTGTCGTTCCCTCAACATGGATTCCCATTGGGCTCACAGACACTCAGGATTCACTCACAACTTAAGATGAGAATAGCATCTGCTTCAATTTTAAGTTTAAAACAATCAATCCAGAATTAATCACTTACTTTTTCTGGTCTTCAGTGGGTGCTGAGCAAGTAAGTACCTATGGTGAGGGCTGGTGTCTAGCCGCTGGCCATGCTGTTGTAGTCTGCTCATCTCACACTTGCTTCTCCAGTCATAGATATTTAGTATGGACCTCTGAAGGACCGCCGATTAGACAGGAATTATGAGCAGCAGTAAGGTTGAGACTTAAGAGGTAACTGAAAGGCATAAGAATAGTAACAGCTCTGCATTTTCACTTCAGCATGATCTTTCTCTGGTCCAATGGGACCAGCTTCCCAGGGGGGCAACCAGGGCAGCTGCACGGAGCTCCAGCCCGGTTGGGCTCTGTGCTTGGGGTGCAGCTCCCGGCAGCCATCTGGAAGTTCTTAGCGATGTTACCTTTGAATTATTTTGTTTAATAAAGGAAGCCTCGGGGGACAGTGGGGCACCCACCCCGGCTTGGAGCCTCAGCTCACACGCAGGCCCACCTCTGCCCCTTCTCGGCCTCCCAGGAAAGGTCCTCAGCTACCCACTCCCTGCCTCCAGTGCCTGAACCTGACCAGCCTCCCCCTCCTCAGCGTGCCCCACAACCACTGCCACCCCCCACTATCAGTGGGGCCCCGGATGTCTGCAGGGACGGTCAGCGTCTGGCATGAACCCTGCATGTGAGTCAGCAGGCAGGACCCCTGGCACCTTGGGCGTCTGCCCTGGTCCAAGGAGGTCCCCTGTGCCCACGGGAATGCAACATTAAACAGCAAATGAAACCCCTTGGCAGGTCAAGAGACAGACTGGAAAATAAGCTTTTCCTGCTTTTCGAACCAGAGGCTCCATGTTTTCACTTTGCCCTGAGCCCTGCATGTGACATAGCTTGTCTGAGACTAATATACTGTTTGTTGTATTTGTTGTATTTGTTGAATTCTCCAGAGCACATTGAGGTATTTTTGGTACTTCAAAAAGCACTTTAAAAACTGAAAATATTATGATAATTTATATTCATTTTGCCTTTTTATTTATTTAAAAATGATACACACCCAGAATGTTTCTTCCAGAGAACAACTTGTAAACTGAAACCTGAAACTTTTTCTCTGACCTCTTCACTTCAAAACAAATCTAAAAATTATAAAAGTAAACCATAATATTTAAAGCATAAAATTAAAGATTTCTAAACATCAGATCATAAAAGCACTTTTTCTTTTTTTTTTGATGATGTAACGAAAGTAAATTTGAATCTTCATTTTTATTTATTTTTTATTTATTTTAAAGATTTTATTGGAGAATCGGGGAAGGGGAACAGACAAGTTGCTGTCCTTTTGTTCTTCAGTCTAGTTGTGGAGGACGT
>NW_017731825.1:549466-677281 GCF_001890085.2 Hipposideros armiger
AGCTCTTAACCAACGTGCCACTCGGCCAGTCCTGATTCTTCATTTTTAATACATACAACTATGTGATCCCCAAACCAAACATCGTATTTTTTTAATTTTTCCAATAAATCCCAATTTTTCTTACCACTTAAACTTATGTTAAATTAATTATGTGTATATTATTAAATTAGAAAACAATTTAAATTTACTTTTACATAACAATATATCAAGCGAACGTGAAATATTTTTCATTTGCAGTCACTTGTTTCTTATGTGAAAGCATCCAAACAAACAAAAAAAAGACCAGGGGTGGCGGGTTAGCGCAGCTGGTTAGAGCGTGGTGCTAGTAATGCCAAGGTTGCTGGTTCAATCCCCATGTGGGCCACTGTGAGCTGCGCCCTCCTAAAAAAATAGTAATAATAAAATAAATAAATTAAAATTTTTAAAAGACCAAATTTTTCTTTAATTCCTAAATGGGGCTCTGCAGCTATATATTACAACAGAAGGAATCCTTAAGTCAGAGAAGGCTGAGAAGCTCTGGAGTGAGTCTGATCAGGGCCTTCCTCCAGCTCGGTCCCCAACCCATCACCTCATGACCAGACAAGAGTAATCCCCATTACAGACCTCTAAAGTTGGAGTGCAAGGTCTTCCCTCCTCTGATGAGTGTCCCAAAACTGTATGTGCAGGGAGCCCCAGCCACCTGGGACCAGTTAGTTTGCAGACTGGACCCGCCAGTTGGAATGGGTTTGCTGGTCAGTCACCAACTGGTGATCTGTCAAATTAGGCCGAGGAACAGCTCGCTCGGCTGCCTTAGTGAGTCAGCTATTGATCAGGAAAAGAAGCTTCGATGTAGTGTTGCCAACTGTGAAACATCTTAAGTCATAAAATAAATAGTGACCAGGATCATAAAGCAGGATTCATAAATTGTATCATTCTCAGAGCATACAAGAAGGCACAAAAAAGCTGAATTTCACTGGGCATCAAGCATATACAGAAGGTGCCAAAAACATGTATACATATTTTAAGAAAGGAAAAAACTGTATTAAAACTGCAATACTCAATAGATACCGATAACAAAAGGTGAATACAAGTCATGTGTATACATGTTTTTGGCACCCCCTATATAGCAAACCTTCAAAGAGAACGCGCTTCACTGCCACGTAGCTGGGTTCTGGGACGTCATCTGGAAGAAGTAGCATGGCCGGCCTTAGGGCAGGAGTGTGTGTAAGTCACTGTGGCAGAGAGGTGTGAGGGACAGGGGCTGTGTTAGGGGCTGGGGTGACGCGGGTAGGCCGGGCAGGACTCCTGGTGGAGGCAGCCCTGAGGAAGCACCGAGATGGCAGAGACAGCTAGGAAAGGAGGCTGGGGCGGAGTCAGGAAACCAGGATGGCTGGGGTCCCGGGGCAACCCTGATCCCTAGTCCCATGGGAGTGACAACCATGCCACCAAAAAATGAGGGTCAGAGCACCTCATCACAGTGGAGTGCATGTAGAAGGAAGGCGGGGCTTCCCTCTATCACTCCTTGTTTGCCAAGCAGCACCAGTGGCCTTCATTTCGTCACAGCCAGGACCTGTTTCCCTTTAGACACAGATGTTTACCAACCCGAAGACTTTGTGCCAATTTCGGAAGCATAGATGGACTTGGCTTTCGGCATGGAAAGTTAAGATTGTCTGTGCAATGGTAACAGAAAGAGAAATGTGGGTGAATAAGCTGCCACATCTTCCAGATAAGACTGCTTTCTGCAGGTGCTGCGCCATCCAGAAAGGAAGGGTCAGAGCAGGGGATGACGGGGAAAGTGCAGCTTGAAGAGCATTCAGAATAGATGGGGTTGGGCTGTTCTGGGGGAAGGTGACAAGTGGCCTGCACGGCATGGAAGTGGCCAGAGCTGCTGGCAGGGGACGGCGGGGAAAGTGCTGACCTCTACACATCGGCTGCTATTGGAATAGCTGAGGCCTCCCCAGCTAAGCCAGGTTGGGATTTCCTGCCCGTGTAGGTCTGTGTCTGTCTTGCTCCAGTCCGCCAGGCCTTCCTGCATGCAGGGCCCAGCATCTGTCTGTTGCATGTTAATTTCCCTCGCTTCTCTCCGCCCGGGCCAGGGGTCGCTCTCAGGTGACAGCAGCCTTGGCCGGCTGTGGAGATCTAGATCTCTTGATCACCTATTTTGGCACACTTCTGATTTCCTGCGGCATTTCATCCCTCTCCTCTGGGAAGTGTATGTCTGCTGCTGGCATCTGTCTCTCATCTTCCTTTGTGAGCACCGCAGGAATGAATTCATCTAACTTTTAGCTATGTTTATGACTTCTGTCAATAAATTCCCTAATGCTTACCTCTTAAAGGCTGCACCACTTCCCCCATGACCTCCTGCTCCTGTGTACTCGGTGTCATCCTTGTCATTTATGTTAACTTCTGAGAACGTTTTCCTTTCGTTTCCTCTGTGTGTGTGTGTGTGTGTGTGTGTGTGTTGCTCTGCGCCTCCTCTCGCTGCTCTGTACTCTCCCCTGTGCTTGCCGCACTCCTCACGTCTCGTGTTTCTCTGCTTTACCCTTGGCCGTCCTCTCGCACACCCTCTCTGCCCACTCGCAGCATGTCCTTTGTCTTCCCCTCACACTCGGCACTAGATGGCAGGCACACGTCAGTTTGTCTTCCAGCACACCCACGCTCTCATCCTGCTCTCCTTCAGTTTTCATTCATCGGCTTCTCCCAGTGCCTGTAGCCAAAAAGGCCCTTTTCACCTGTTTCCTCAGCTGCTTCATGGTGGTCTCTGTCAGCAGGTCAGCGATCACATGGTCATTCCGGCCCACCTGCCTCAATGGCTGATGGACTATGAGCTACTCAGGAGGCAGACACTGCTCCCCTTTCGAAGGCTCTCTTGTCCAAAAACTATTAGAACCGGGCCTTGGCGACAACACCACCCGTGTCACAGCAGATCTCAGTTTCTGCTCCAGGGGCTGTGCCACAGAGCCACGCTGGTTCTGACGCAGCACCTCTCATGGACCTGCCCTGTTCATTCCGTGAATTACCTAGCACAGGCCTTTCCCACTCCTCCATCCTTAAGGAGGGCAGCCGGGGCCCAAAGGAGACCCATGAATGTGGACCCATGCAAAGAAGTTAATGTGTTAAAAGAAATAGACATTATGCCTGCTTCTTTTTGTGGCTTTTGTGAAAACCTGTGTTTGAGAGCAAGCTTTGGAGTGATTTTTTTGCAGGCAGGGAGCTGAGGGGCACAAGCAGCCCACGGGTTAAAAAGGACGGGAAAAACTAACTCTGCCACAGAGAAAGCCTGGTTCCTGCTCCCAAGAACCCACATGAAAGCTTTTGCCAGTCAATAACAGAAACTAAGGATGGTATTGACAGTCTGTAGGCAGCTCCCAGGGTTCCATTTACTTATCGAATTTATGTAGCTGAGGAGAGAGGCTGTGTCATATTTATCTTTGTATCCCCGGCACCGAGCATGGGCCTGGCAAGTACGCAGAGTACCTGCTGGCTGAGCCAGTGAATGAATCATCGGTCTGTCCATCTCTCTCTTCCTCTCCCCATCAGTCAGCCAAACAAAGGAAAAGATTTAGTAATTCAGCTTCTCGTCATCGAGAAACCATGGCATTCTGAGGCAGGGTTTCTGCCGTCATACAAAGGAGCTTCCTAACCCAGAAACTTTTGTAAATGGAAAAGTATGTGTGTCAAATAACCTCAGCATCTCCTACTTTAGGACCCTTATAATAATAATAATTATTGCTACTATTATTATAAATTGTAATAGCTGCCATTTACTGAGCACTCACTAAGTACCAGGCCCTATTCCAAGCCCTTCATATTTATTATACTATATAATCCTCATATGTGAAGTAGGTTCTGCTCTCCCTGCATTGTTTTTTTTTTTAGCTGAGCCATCTTGCCACCTGTTGGCAGCTCAGCAGCAGCTCAGCTCGGGCTGAGGACTCGAACCGCTGTTGTTCAGAGCTCAAACTCTTGAGCGAGCTCTTAACCAACTGAGCCACTCGGCCAGCCCTCTCCCTGCATTTTAATGAGGAAACTCAATAGTAGGTATCAGCAAGGGTGAGGGGCGGTGGGCGCTTCCCGTCCAGTGCAGTGGGGTATGAACGGATGCAGCCACTCTGGAGAACTATTTGGTGTGACCTACCACTGCTAAACACGTGCACGCCTGCCCTATGACTGCTCATTTACCTGAGTATAGTCCCTAAAGAAACTCTTACACAAGCTCAGGATGTGAGAACGAGAATGCTCACGGCAGCACTGCTCATCCCAGACCCAAAAGCAACCCCGCACGACGGTGCTTCTGCGAGAGAAAGGACAAGCAAGTGCAGGAAGTGGTCCAGAGGGCTGCTCGCTGCCTGTGTGAAGCCAGACCCAAAAATACGAGTGGTAGGATTACATTCACGTCAATGTCAGAAACAGGCAGAGCTAAGCTATCACACTTAAGGACACATACACAGGTGGTTTTAAGCAGTGGAGTGATTATTATTAAAGCCAGGACTGCAGTTTCCTTGGGGCGGCGAGACTTAGATCAGGAAGGGCCCTGAGGAGGGACCACAGGGCCCAGCAGTGCTCCTGGTTCTTTACCCAGGTGGGGCTTACGTGGTGTTCGCTGTATACAGTTATTCAACAAGCCGTGCATGTGCATTTCATGCACTTTTTAGTGCATGGCTTTTACATTTTATGTTTTGCTTTAAGCAAAAAGGGGAAATGGATGAGGAAACTAAAGCTGAGTGATGTTAAGTGATTTGCACAAGGTCAGCCAGCTGGTGAGTGGCAGAGCCGGATTTGAGCCCAGGCAGCCTGGCTCTTAGTATCCAGGCTGCTCCGTCTCCCAAAAGGCGTAATAAATGGTAAAGCCTCAGAAATGAGTCCCGCTCCGCCCTGGCCCGGTTATCTGAGGCACACCTTGGCAATCGGATGGGTCCTGTAGGCAGGTTTGTGCACCAGCCCGTGCTAGATCTAGGAGGGACACCAAGGCAGGGCCTCCCGTTAGGGGGACTGCAGTTTCACTGCCTGAGAGAAACCAACCCACAGGAAGAGCGCGGACTTGGGTGGCGTTACCAGTAGCAGTCGATGGTAGAGATGAAAGCGCAGTGACAGGAACTGAAGCAGGGGGTGGTGTGGATGGATGTAGGGGCCAGGGCCTGAGGTGGGAGGCTCCTCATCTATAAAGTGGATCAAATGAGCCCGGCCCTTTGGGGCTGGGTAGACATGAAGGCGATTGTGTGGGGGGTGGTTTGGGAAGCGGAGGAGAAGGACTGCAGGTCCTCCTCAGGGTAGGGAATAGTCACCTACCCACAAGCCTGAGATGGAAGGAGGCTGTGCATGAGCCGGCAGCAGCAGGACAGAACGTCTGCAAGTGGCTACTTGAGCTGCCCTCCAGGACCACTCAGCGCAGAGCCTGGAGTGAGGCACAACTTACTAACAGGCTCCTGTCAGGCGGTGAGTGGCTGTGGGCTCCCAGTGCCATCCTCGTTCCCATAGCAACATGTGGCTCCAGTGCAGAAAAAAAAACAAGGAAACGGGCTCTGTTTTAAAAAAAACCCTTCCTGGCCTAGTGATCATTAGTTCCCAGATCCACCCCCAGGTCTGATCAGGACCTCTCTGTCTCCCCCTCCCCATCCCCCCCACTCTGAGGATTTCCCCAGCAGCATCCTCTAGAGGATACTCTCTAAGCATCAAAGACGCACCACAGTCATGCTGGCTCCCAAGGCCAGGGTTCCCAAATGGCAGCACCAGAATTCACACGAACATCCTGGTGGCAGAGACGCAGAGAGATACAGAGGCAATGAATGGATAGGCGATCCTCTCCCTCCGAGAGCTTGTGCTCTGCACATAGAGACGCCATTGCAGCCCTCGAACGCCCACATCTGCCAGAGAGGACCCAGCAGTCCAGGGGTTGCATGTAGCAGTGATGGGGAAAGGGGACACACAGATAAAGCCTGCTGGGAGTAGAAATCACTGAAACAAGCCAGGTTTCAGACGGCACCTGGGTGCCCTGTGCGCTATATACGAGGCTGAGGTGGCATTTGCAAGGGCAGGACTAGGTGTGTGCAGAGAGAGGGTGAGCACTACAAGCGGTAGGCCCAGGACCGGGCCAGGTAGGCCAGGCTGGCACCTGTGAGTTTGCGCAGTCGTCCCAGCAGGAGGCTTTGCCTGGGTCCCCCACTGCACCACACTTCTTGAGGGCAGAGACCATGTCGTGGTATCTGCGTGTCCCAGCACCCAGCCCAGTGTCCAGCACACGGTAGCCCCTCCATAAACTAGACTGGGGCCAGAGCTTTGGTGCAGGGTGCTGAGGGATATCAGCTCTGGGGACTCACTTGTGACAACCTGAATCAGAGGAACGAGGGAGAATGAAGATCTGACCAAGGTTGTAATCCCCCTGACCTTAGAGAATGGTAGAGCTATGATGGCTATGAGAACACCTGGGAGCATTTGTTGCGAGAAAATACAGGATGGGATGGGCGGTGGTTAAAAGTGAGCTTAACATGGACTTAAAGACTACACATGGTCAAGGCCAGGCGCCTCAGAAGAATCAGGCTAAGAAGAAAGGAGGATGGAGAAGTAAGCCTGAGAAGCAGGCATAATGCATGAGGAATAGAGAGGCGGTGGGAGGAAGGGCAGTCTCATCACGTGTGGCCAGGAGGCCTTGGCACTGGTGGCAGCCTCACACCCCCCCCCCCCGCTGTGACTCCCAGCAAGTCAGTTCGCCTCCCTGGCTCCCAGGACACTTATCTTTAACGTAAGGAGAATGAGCTAGATCTTAAAGGTTCCTTTCCAGTGATAAAGAAAAAAAGTAGAAAAATATTTAGTTTGTAGCATAATTATAACCGAAGACTTTTTAATAGGCATCTTCATACTTAAATGTCTATTATGAAAGGTTTTATTGGGAAAAGAGAGGGAAGGTGACACAACAGTGAGCACGTGTCATTGTTCCAAGCACTCCACAGTCCTTATGCCTCCTGTAGTGGAGCAGCGATAATTCTGCACCAAATAACTGGCCTGGGAGCAGGTACCCCCAGAACCTGAGCAGGTGAGCGCCCGGAGCCGCTAAGCAGTGAAATGGATGGAGACATCCAGCCTGAAAGGATCACCTCAGACGGGGCCCACTGCTGAGCCAGCAGCTAGGAGTTAAGCCCGAAATCTTCACGCAGCTGGAGCTCTTCCAGACAAAACAGACGCACATCACCGAGACGAGGTGAAGAACTGCCCCAGATGGCTGGGGCTACGTGCGCCGGCATTCTAGGGAGAGTGAGGCCACAGCCGGGCTCTCTCGATGCCTGTCCAGCGGGAAGGGGGCCTTGGTAAGGCCACATCAGCCAGGTCCTACCTGGGAACTAGAACATTTCCCTTTTTTTGTTCTTTAGTTTTTCAACAATGAAAAGATACCTTCTGCCCATCCAGGGCCAAACTAATTGAGTGACTCATTGTCCGTGGAACTCTGGAGTGTGCACACACAGAAAACGGCATCAGGAGTTCTGGGGCTGCCTGGGGTGGTACATATTGGAAAGGCTGTTTTTCCAGAATGTTCCAAGCAGTGGGGTTTCAGTTATTTGTGGGTGCCCTGGCCTATGTGAATATGGAAAAGAGACATTTGAAAGTTAGAAAACTGTTGCCATATGTAAGCAGCATCACCAAGAAACTTCCTCACATTCCATTAAGAATGACTACTGTGTAAAAGTATTTGGGTGCCCTGTCACCCTAGGCAGTGCTAGAGTGTTGCTCACAATCTGGAAATGTCTCCCTGTGAAACAGGTTCCTTACCTGAAAACGATGTTTTGGGCTGTTCAGATGTCCACACATAAAACTCTGATTTATATGATAAAAAGGGGTGTCTTGTTGGAAACACTTGGTCTTCGTTTTTAAAGGAACCAAAATAAAACATCCCTGCAGGGCTGGCCTAGTGGCGCATGTTGGTTAAGAGTTGGCTTGGGATGCCAGCTCTGAGCAGCAGGGCCCCGGTTCGGATCCCACGTTAGGGCCAGTGACGCTGCACCCTCTACAGTTAAGATGGTGAACAACAGCTTGACCTGGAGCTGGGCTGCCGTGAGTCGCTTGCGATGGCGTAGGCTGCAGTGGGGCTGGCCGGCGGCTGGCGTGCACTTTCGTGAGCTGCCGTGAGCGGCCATCCAATGGCCTGCGAGTGACTGCCTCAGCCGGGAAGAGCACAATGATGATACCAACATGGGCCAGTGAAGCGATGTCCTCCACAACTAGACTGAAGAACAAAAGGACAGCAACTTGTCTGTTCCCCTTCCCCAATTCCCCAATAAAATCTTTAAAAAATAAAATAAAAACATCCCTGCAGTCTATGGAGGGACCCTTCTGCTCCTGAGAGGAGTATAAGAAAGATGTTAATTGTCACCATCATTAGGATCCATTGAAGTTTATCACATGCCGAGTGGGTGTGTAATGCTGCCACGCTTGACGTTGTGAGAGAAAAACCGGAAGTCTGCAGGGTGGTGTAACTCAGAAGCCATGTCTCTGTTCCTGACTTATGAGCAAATATCATTGAGAGGTAGATATCTGTTATAAAGATACGTCACCTTGTAAATGGAAGTTGAAAGCTTGGATCAGAAATCCTATTTGTATCGGTTGGCATGAAAGTCGCCTGTGGAAATTACTCAGGAGAAACCAGAAAGGCAAGGTAGAGCCATTGATCACCACTTATTAAATTTCCCCGATTTCTGCTGCAGTTCACAGTGGACTCTGAGGCCAAGTTGGGAAAATTAACAGGGGCTTCTCTGCTTTAAAAAACCCTGAAGACGTAGCAAACAAATAGTGCTTGGCAAGTCCCTCTAATGAAAGGCGCAGCCAAGGAACCAGCATGATCACCGAGAAGGTGCCGCTACAGCCGTGTGCCTCCTTTCCAGGGTTCACAAAGAACACCCAAGACTATCTCCAACATTAAAAGCTATGGCTCCCAGAGAGGAAAGGCAAAGTGATACTAAACAGCAGCTACAGAAAAGGACACCGGATAGTGACTGAGGCTGTGGCGGAGCCATGCACACGACTACATTCCAAATTAGCCGGCTCCTCTCGGGGGACAGATCCAGAGGCCATTGACGCTGGTTCAGCGAAGGTGCCCCTTTGTGAGCAGCGGCAATCAAACAGGCTAATGGGATACATGATTGCCGAAAAGGGGAAGGGAAAATGATGCGGCAACGGTGGTAATGGTTTTGCATAAATCAGTGGTGTGACTCTGCCCTGTATGCCTCATTCACTTTTGGTCACATCCTTTCCGAGGGGTATTGCAGTCTTGGGAAGGTTCAGAGGAAAGAAATTGGATCACACAAGCTTCTGAGCAAAGAGAAACTCAGGACCTGGCTGTTCCACCTTGAGGGAGGCCCACAGGTGCTTAGTGAGAAGAGGAGCCTGGGGGTGTGGCGGGACAGGCAGCACATTTCCAGATGGCCTCCCCACCCCCCAGTGTCCCCCCACTGCTCCAAGCCATGGGCTGCCTCCTCCAGTTTCCTGTGAAAGGAGCAGAGATGCTGCAGCCTCCCCAACTTCATGCACCTCTGCGGGGATGGAGGCTGCTTGGGCCGGCACCAGCCACGTGGCCTGCTCCCTGGGTGTCCTTATGCAATGGGTGCACATCCGAAGGGCCTGGGGTCCCGAGGGAAGGAACCCCAGCCTGCACAGGATGATGGGAGGCGCACACACCACGGGGCTTGTGCTGCCCCTGCAGTAGTCCAGGGCCTGGCTGGACGCTGCCTTTGCACTGGGGCCATGTTAGGTGCAAGGCTGGTGGGCTGGCTTGTCCCCTGAGACGGCTGAGCCAGCACAGTGCTCTCCAGAGAGTGATAGAGCCTCTGACTGGGTGCCCAGAGTGGGTAGGGGGCAGGCTGCCGGGAGCGAGGTGCCAGGGCCCGGACCTCTATCCGGAAGTCCTCCCTTTGTCCCTTCTCGGAAAGCCACTCCCCTCCCTATCTGCCTCCCAGCTCTTCCAGGCCTAGTTGATGCACATCTTCCTCTCTGACCTTCCCAAACCTCTCCCTTCCCAAGAAAATTAATTTCTCACACACCCGTCGTATTACTGATCACATGCTGTTGTGATATTCTGTGTGTGTGGCAGGCATCCTGATGCAGAGAGACCGCAGGCTTGGGAGCTGCTTCGCCCTGAGGTTGATGCCGCCACGGGTGTGACCTTGGGCACCCCATTCCCGGCAGGGATGCCTCTGCTCCCACCCTCTCCCTTGCTGGGCTGGGAGGTGTGGTGCAGTGCCTGGGCAGTATTTGTGCTCAGTGATGTCTTTGAAGTTTCAAAAACAAAAACAGCAAAAGGATCTGGTAATGACTACAGGTCCTCGGTGGCTGGCTGAGCCTGGAGCCCCTGGGGCCCTGCTGCCGCCACCTGAGTAGCACCACAGTCGGCCAGTCTGGTCCTCCCATAGAATCCCTGCAGTCACTGTGGGCCCTTTTCTTCCTGGTATCAGACTTACTGAGCCTGTTGTCAAGTTCTATTCTTCTTCCTTTTAAAATGACTATTTCCTGTTTATCCCAAATTGCTGAATTCTCCATCAGGGGATTTCAAGTGTTAACCTAAAAATAAAATGCCTTTCAAAGTGAGAGGCAACAAGCATTTATTTGAGATCAAAGAATAGCTACTTGGGAAGCACTGATTCAGGCAGAAGCCCGAATAATGTTCCAATTAGGAGACAAAGGCGATGGGAATTTATGAGAAAGGGAAGGGGAACAATGACATCAATGGAAGGAAGGCATTTCTATTGGTGCAGATAACATAACATAGTGATGATAATTTTAAACAATTTTTAAATTTTCAATTCAGTAGTCATCAGTGTGGTAGTCATAATATCTGCTTTCTTGTTGTTCTTGAAAACAGTTCTTTGACACATAATGTTGCTTTAGGCCCAGTCCAAAGGTTGTTTTGCCATTTTAACATTCCAAACATTGGAGGCATAAAACACGAAAGGCAGTTCCTCTGGGATGGCAGCCCTGGCTCCATTTTAAAGTGGCTCTGTTTATATTATTATGATTTTTTTTTACACAAGGTTTAAGGGTTTATTGTCATCTACTTTCTTTCTTTAGACACTTAAATTATTAGTCACCATAAACATGTATTGTTTTTGTTTTAATATTTTAAATTAAAGAAATATTCCTTTTTTAGGAGCCTCCTCCCTCCAGAGTCCCTCGCTTCCTGCCCTAGTCTGCGCTAGGTCCTCGTGCTGCGCCCCGGTCTGTGGCCTCTTGCCGGCATTGCCCCCAGCGCCACCTACCCCACAGCTCCCTGCTTTCTTTGTCATCACCCTCGGCTGGAGAACCTACAGTGGCCTCCTCTCTTCTTCTACACCAAGGGCTCCCTCCCCTGACCTTCTCAACTCAGCTCAGACATCTTCTCCCCTCAGGAAGCATCCCCGACTCCCCCAGGCTGGCTGGGGACCCCTCCTCTACACCCTCCTGGCTCCTCTTATGCCCAGAGCTTCTCGCTTTTCTGCTGATGTGCCTGCTGACCTCACTGGATGGTGTACCCTGAGGGGCCAGGGCTTCCGTGGTGGGGCATGCAGGAGGTGCTCCTAAATGTTTGTGGATTGAATGAATGAATGCACTCAGACCACCTGACCTCTGAACCCTACACACACCTTCGGGCCCTCCAGCCACACCTAGTGTATCTGTCACTCTCATTCTGCCCTCTGTGCCTGGCACGTGGAGGCCCCGGTCCTTTCCCGACTTCCGCCTGCCCCCAGCCTGTTCACTCTGATGCCTTCTGCACACTCTGTCTCTTTGTGGACGTCAGGCTTCGCCCATCTTTCCCTTTGTAAAACGCCCTTTTTCACTTAGAACCCTCACCCCTCAGTTTGTGGCCTAATAAAAATAACTGTTTCCTCTGTGTCTCCTTTGGATCTGGCAGAGCCTGTGTGGCTCTCCAGAGATACTTGGGGCGCCCGCATTAAAGTTAGCTGGTCCTTTAGTGACACTCTTGGGACTCTGGGTCACAGACTGAAGTGTGGCTCTGAGACGGCCTTGTCCCTCACGTCCGGCCACAGAGCATCCACCAGAACCACCAGGGAGCTCAGCCAGGCAGGTCGCAGCTAAGGCTACCACGGGCCTCCGGTTTCCCCCAACTTAGATGGCAGGGCCTGCCATGAGTTGTGAGGTGTCAGGGAGAGGAGTGGTCATGATTCCTCGAGGATAAATCTTCGCAGGAGAACCCCAAAATAGCCCGTGGAGACTCGCTGTCAGGATTGTTAGGTGTGTTGGGAGTAGCGGCCATTTACACTCTTAAAACAGGTTGGTTACATGGGCTAAAGACAGTTATGCAATTAACATCACCTAAGTTAGAGAAGTGGGAATAACAAAGGGATGAGGCAGGAAGAGTCAGGCCTGTGAATAGTAAGTGCTCACTGCAGACGGAGTGGCCTCCCAGGTTTGTTACCAGCTCAGTGCAGAGCAGAAAGTCACCCAGTCGCCTCAGGATGCCGTCACTTACCGGAACCCTTTTTTAGGTGAAAGGCATGTTGTGAAGAACCAGCCGTTAGTTAGCGCCCGGCCACACTGAGATCTTTTTTAATTTGATTTTTCAATCCAGGATTTTTATTGATTTGTGCAAGGCCCTAAGCAATGGAAAGGACTAGCACACCGTGGTCCTTGAGTCAGATAGGAACTGACAGACCAGCAGACAGAGGCGGGAGGGAGGCTGGGCCTTGGGCGGAAGGCACGGGGAGCCTCGCAGGGGCAGGGGCAGGACGCAGGGCCGGTTGGGAAGAGCATGCCTGGAAATCAAGAGCACGAGGAACAAAAACCCACTGGATACAAGGCGGGGCTGTGCTCGAGGAAGGACAGATGTCAGGCAGCTCAGGGATGGGCTTCAGCCTGGGGCTCTGAGGAGCAGCCTGCAGACGTACTGACAGCGCGAGCGCGGGATTGCACAGATGATGGATTACAAAACACGACGGGGCCGGGTAAACAGCTGGGGGTCAGGAAGGCGGAAGCCCAGTAAGATGCCACAGGTTCAGGGAAGGTCTGAGACATGGGCGCAGGAAGTATGACCGGGCCACCTGAGGAAGCGGGCAGTTCCCTTACAAGCAGCTCTAGGAGTGGCTTGATTGAGTGTTGGGGGGAGGGATATGTTCTTGGGGTCGGCCTGGCCACTCAGCAAAAGCCTGCCTGCTGTGTCCCCTGACTGTCCTGTGCTTGGAAATTCTCAGTAACCCAGCAGAAGCAGTCTTGTCACTTCAGATGCTTAAAGAAGGTGAGGCGGGTGCAGAAGAGGAGATTAATAGTTGCTCTTAGGTGATTCTCTCATTTACCTTGTAGCTCAGGTCAGAGCCGTGGCCCAGATAGTTTTTAAATCTCCATAAAAGGCCCTCCCATCTGGCTGCTGACAGGTAAGCACCTCCAGATGGGCCCAAAGAGGGAGATTTGCTATGAAAGGAGGAGAGGGAGGAAGGAGAGGAGAAACGAGGAGAGAGGGGGTAACACGGGGTGGCATGGCGGGGACAGCACAGGGCCTGAGGTCTAAGGAGAGAAACAGCTCCCTGTACGAGAACACGGCCTCCGCCAAAATGAGGCGAGCGGGCCAGAAGATGCATGCCTCACTTAGTCTCAATATCAGAGTTTGAAATGTGAAATTTGAAACAGTGGTAGATAAATGAATTGAAGTGGGAATATGGAAAAATAGTGATGCAGGAAGGTAAGCACAGAATTTATATTTTAAATATAATTTCACAGTTGACATTACATTTGTCTTCTCTGCGAACTTGATTCTAGACGGGTGTGTGTGTGCGTGTGTGTACACATGTGTGCACAGCACGTGTGCATGTTCATGCTCAAGCTGTGGGACGTGTAAGCTCCTAGAGGAAGGAGGGGCAGCCCCTCGTCCCCCCAGCTCTCTGCTGCAGCTGTACCTCCTGAGCCCCTGCAGTCTCCTCTGCCTGGTCCTCCCTCAGGGGGAGTGGCAGGCGTCCCCCAGCCCTGCCCTGTGTCCTGCCCACTCCCAGGGTACCAGTGCCTTATCCCCTGCAGATGGGCCTTATCCAGGATTGGACTCACCCAACGTGGACAGATCAAAAGTTCAGTGGCTCCTCTCCAGCCATCAGGCCCCTGGGAAGGAAAGGGTGTCCCCTACCCAAGGGAGCACGAGGGTTGCAATTCTCCTGGGAGCACTGGGTGGCCAGGGGAGGGCCCACAGTGTGCTCTGCCCTCCAGGGCTTGAGCGCAGCCATGCCCTTGTGCCCCATAGCCTACCTTTCATGGCTGCCCACACAGGCTGCAGGCATCGGGGCACCTACCAGCCCTTTCCGGGCATATCACCACACACGAGTTCCTCACTTACAGTTTAGCCTCAGCATTTGCAAGTTCAGTGACAGCCTTACCAGTTGAATCATCGTACTTACCTAGGGCCTCTGGCTGGTGTAGAAGCCTGGAGACTAAAGGCAGAAAGCCTGGGGCTAAGGCCGCACCGTGTGGAGAGCCTGGGCCCTACCAGCTGTTTGTCCAGGATGCTCTGTTCTAGCAGCTTGGTCTTCTGCCCCCTGGTCCCCCGGCCCCAGTCTCTGGTGGCCACCTGGCTGCCCCAGCCTCAGTTCCTGTCACATCGTTGGCCCAGCACACAAATTGCTTTAAGAGTCTGTGGGGCCACCAGGACCCTCAAGAGTTGGATCTCACCCTTAAATCCCATTCTGCTGAGGCCTCCTCGTCTGCTCCATGCTGCGACCCTCACTGAGCTTAGCCTCTGCCTCTTGCTGGGATCCATCACTGCCAGGCCCCTGCTCATGCCCCTCGGCCTCCCCCGTGAGCCTGTGCCAACTCATCTCAGCCTGAAGGCTGGAACCTGTCGGGTTGACCCCACTGCTCTAACCAAGGTCAGCCTGATTTTCTCTTTAAATACCTCGCGCACATCCTCGTGGCCTCTGGGGCCTCCTGCTTAGACCTCTCCCCAACAGTTGGAGAAGACGCTGTTGGCCCAAGCTGATCTCCCTCCCGCAGTGCCCTCCGTCTCCAGGCCCCCTGCCCCAGATGCATCTTCCCACAAGTCCCAGTACCGTGTCACCAGCGCACACACTCCTGAGGCCAGCATCTTTGTTGTTGGGGCTGATGTACTGGCTGGGCCCCGTGGGAAGCAGCCAGTCAGTGTTTATGGGGTGAGCGATGGATCCTGGGGGTTCCTTCTCCAAAGCCTTCACCTGCCCCACCGCTGACGTCCCATTGTCCCCACGGTTTGCCGCTGATCTGCTCAGACACCACGGGGTTCATCACTCTGTGGCGTCTTCACCGGTGTTGCTCCCCTTGCCTGGGACACTTGTGACCACGCCGTGCCCCCTCCTGCCCTCCAGGTCCTGCCTGTTAACTGGAGAATTCTATCGAGAGCTTAGGGTTTTCTCAGTGCAGCAGTGGCCTTCTCACATTTTGTTTGCATATCGCCTAAAAGCGCTTTGGAAAAAAATGTAATCCTTTGACAGCTTGAGAAGTAAAATATGTCTTAAGTTTAAATAAAATTATTTTTGTTAATATGAGATAGAAAAAATAAACAAGATAGAAGATGAGGACTAATTATTAGGAATAAATATCTGATAACATGATTTGCTCAATTGACTAAGACATACCAATGTGAAAGCAATCGTGGAAGCCTTACATCCATGGGCTTTAGCTTTTGCCAGTGTGTCTTGAAAATGTTTTCATAAGTCTGGAAAAATTCCAGTTCCTGTTTTAAACAATTACATAAGTCATGAATATACCTCAGTTCTGAATTCAGAACATCTCACTCAGGCCAAGTGTCACCCTCACAGGGACACTTGCATCGGGGCCTGTGACTCACCGGAGGCTCATGGGGAGGGGGGCCTGTGCCCCGTGCGGCACCCCCAGCCAGAGCTGGGGGCGCTGTGCTTTCCTTCTGGGAGGCGGGAACGGTGTTGTGAATTCAGTCACGTTCTCAGGCAGTTTTGGAAAATACAGAATTTGAGGGTCTGGAAATTGATTTCCTCCAAGCTGCCAGCACGCTCCTTGGAAAGCAGATCTGAGAGTACCCCAGACTGAAGACCACACTGCAGAGAGTGGTTCCTCCCCTAGAACTCAGGACAGGAACCCCAGAGACAGCAGGCACCCCAGTGGAGAGAGGACTTTCCATGGGGGGGGGGGAATGTGTGGGTCAGTACCCCCAAAGGCCCCGCCTCTGAGAGACTTCCTTAGGCTCCCCTCCTCCCTGACCCCTGCAGCTCACGTCCAGCGGTGACCTGCTGTGTACCATGTGTGTCAGGCTCACACCCCTTCCCCCAACCATGCTGTATATTCTCAAGGTCAGGGCCATGGCTCGCCGTTGTTGGCTGAGCGCTGTGCTGTGCGGTGCCCTGTCTGCAAGGTAGCTGGCCCAGCACTGAGCAAGGGGCTCAAAAATGCTTCCACAGTGACTTGCTGTCGGGGAGGTAACCTTTTCCTGGTTCCTGGAGGGTGGCTAGCTGCTCCTCATGAGGGCCTTTGTTCCAGGTTGGCCGAGGCCTCATCTGGAAGAAGTCCCTTCCCCCACTCTGCAGCCAGCGTATAATCATGCATGGATAGCAGGGCTTGTTTGCACCTTTGGAGATAAGCCGGGTTCTCCCTGGGATAACGCCTGCTGGCTTTTTTCAAAGTAACAGTTTTATTGAGATACTCACATACCATCGAACTCACCCACTTAAAGTGTACAGTTCAGTGGTTTTTAGCATCTTCACAGAGTTGTACAACCATCACCACTGTCAGCTCAGCCCCTGTTGACTTTTAACCCAACTGCTAAGTGCAAGAATTAATTAGTTCATTAATTTACAAAGAAGAGCTCCTGAGACAATAGAGTAATTCAGTGAGAACATTTTGTAGGAATCCACGGTGGAGCTGCCTGCAACCTTCTATCCTGACTGATTGAAATGTGTTTACAACCTGCTAGTTGCTGCCAGGTGTCTATGCCAGGGGCAGGGGAACGGGAAGGACTTCCTCTAATGCCCATGTGGCAGCCCCCCAGAGCTGGCAGCACAGTGTCCCAGCCGGTGGCAGCTCCGGGCGGGACATCAACCTGTCCCTCACGGGCTCTTTGCCTCCTCTCCCCAGGTGTTCCACTGTGTCCACTTTGAGTGTCCGGAGCAGCAGAGCAGCCAGAAGGAGGAAAACAGCGAGGAATCGGGGCCAGGGGACAGCAGCGCGGCCAGCCAGCAGCTCGACCCCCATGCCCTGCAGGCCCCCAGCGCCAGTTCACTGCCCTCCAGCCCGGGCCCCAACGCTCGCTCATCCAACCGGCAGCTCCAATAAAGGAGGCATGACATGGAGTGACTTGGTGGGCCCAGATGGCAGCAAAACTGGTGTTCCCCCCACCCCCACCCCCGCCCCAGAGAGGAGCAGACCTGGCTGCAGGAACAGACACAGAACAGGTTTCTCCCAAGGGCAGGAAGAGGCCGCCTTGTTCTCCTCAATTTGTCCAAATCAGACTGGTCTCCAGGGGGAGAAAATGGGTCTTCAATCTTCATCAAGTCCCCCATTACCACCCTACCTCTCTAATCTAATCCAGGCCAGGGAACAGAAGGAAGTAATAGACAGGCCCGTGTCGGAATACAAAACTGGCTGTGAACACTCGAGTGGAAGAGAATATATGAGGCTTTTATTTCCTGGAGGCACCCTTTTAGGAAGTGGGTTTCTGTAGTGTGTACTTTTATGGAACACATCGCCCTGGCAACTAATTTTTATTTCTTTTAGTTTTTCTCCATTTGCTGAATCATAGGTGTTCCAGATTTTTTTGAAATGCTCAGACAGCAAATCACTTGTTTGAATCCCTTTGATGCTGTAATTTTCCTTCCTTGGTTTTGAATGGTTAAGTCGGGGGTAGAACCGAGAAACATCATGTGCTCTCCTACACAAGGCCCTGATGCGGCTCAGCGTGACCCCTGGGCTGACACGGAAACCCTTTGAGGAAGTTCAACAAAATACACAATGAGCAAATCAACCCATGGACGCCGGAGTGGATAATCACTCAAACTGCTGGGTCATTAACCTGTCATTTCTGAAATGTACCCAGCCTTCAAGCCTAGGAGGCTGACAAGGAAATCGTTATTAGCCACCTGCTAATTTAATGTTCAGAAGCACGTGTGTGTAAGTCTGTACCAACTTCCGGTTGGGTTGGCCCTGTCCTCCAATCGCCACACTTTGGCCACATCCGGCCGGCGGCCCTCCTGGCAGCCGGCGCCCTGCAGTCCTTCTTTTCAGCCAGGTGTGCTGTTTGTTCCCCAGACCACAACGCTCGACCAGGATTGAAGAAAAGAAGCAGCTCCAAGATGCTTTCCTCCGCGTCCTCACTGAAACAGCCTCAGTCTCTCCTAGTTTCGTCTGCTACTGTGTGTCTTCCTTAGTACTCTCCATTCCGTGGAGAGCTGTGAACTCCACCCGACTGGGGTCTGCTGCTGGCCTGTCTGCAGAGTTCTCCCAGGGCTGGCTGTCCCTGTCAGCTCCACCCGCAAGGTCCTCGGTACCACCTAGGACCCCGCCTATGAGGGGGGGGGGCGCTGACGGGGCTCCCTTCTGGCGTCTGCAGGACACATTGGCTGTGGGTGTGCAAAGAGCAATGGGTCGATGACCTGTTTTCTCCTAGTCGAACTCAGTTCTGCGTGACTGGTGGGGACTACACAAGTAGCAGCACCAACTGCAGTGTTCTGGGGGAAGGCTGGCTGGCTGGCTGCTTGCTGTGTGAGCAGACCTGGAGGAGCCGCTGGACCGGCAGCTCTCCCTCCCACCCAGGGCCCCATGGCCCCCTCTGATCTGTCCACTTCCCCTGTGTGGGGTGAGCGGAACCCCTGAGGGGCGCCCTGTGCTTGGTAATGGGAGGGAGCAGGCTTCTGTGACCAGCCGCGCCACCACCTGCTTGCAGTGGGGACCGCCCTCTGGGCTTGGCCTCCGCCTGCCTCGGTCAGCACCTGCACGCGGCGAGGGACACGGGCAGCCAGACAAGGAAGAGCGAAGGCCTAGTGGGAGTGTTTTGAAAGTGGCATCTGTTGACGAGCTTCTTTTTAAACTCCGAAGTCACCTGTCCAGAGGGGAGCCCCGGGCCCAGAGGCCGCACTGAGGACCCAGGGATTGGGGGGTGGAGGTGGGGGCGCTAATGAAGGATCTGGAAGAGATGACTGACGCTCTGTCTCCAGACCTGTCAGTGCCACTGCCAGCAGCACACCTGGCCATCCCAGGCCCAGGTAACTCAGCTTCACACCTGAAGGGGCGCAGATGAGACTGTGTGCGAAGCTTCAGCACTAGACCCACACAGTGTCCTTCCCGCCAGAGCTCGTCTCCTCCCTCCTGCCTCCTAGGACTTTCCTTTGGTGCTTGCACCTGCCAGGTACTTGCCCTCGGTCTGTCTTGAGAGAAGAGAGCTTGGCCCCCCTCTCCTCCAGCACTTCAGATGCTCATATTATTAGATGAAGGGAAGGGAGGAGAAACCGAGGCAGTGCTGACGACACGGGAGCAGGGAGGCCTGGGGCGGCTCTGGCCCGCGGTACCGCCTCCATCCTCCCTCAGGCCTGGCAAAGCCTGCTCTGGTCGGCCTCCCGGTACCAGGCTGGGGCGCTCCCTTCCTCATGGGCCTTCTGATTCGGGGAGCATGAGGGGCTCTGTCTGTTTGCTGGGATGGGCCATGGCCTTCCTGAGGGGGCCAGAGACCCCACTCCACGTGTGTCGAACAAGACACGCCCAGACCAAGGCCTGGATCGCCAGGGAAGGAGGGGTGAGTGGGCAGCCGGGCGAAGCTCACAGAAGACTGGCGTTCTCTAGAGCCCTGGCTGTTCCCGTGGGGACTTCTCCCTGCGGCCAGCTCAACCCAAATGACCTGAATACTTGAAGAGACTAAGGTAGCTAACGGACATGTGAGTGAGAAGATGGCTGGCATGCAGATGGAAGGATTCCCGGACACCCGCGGAGTGAGCCCAGCAGAGGGCAGAGCTGGTTCTGTGTGCTGGCAGCCGTGGGGTTTGAGCAGGAGACTCGGCCAAGCCCTGGGCAGGGCAGGGCTGGTGAGGGGTGAGGCTGGACCCTGGGCAGAGGTGGACAGAGCGGTGCTTGTGACTTCTGGCCCTTTATTGTGACGCTTGTCAGTTACCAGCTAAAATGACAACTTTGTAAGCACCACCCAGGTCAAGAAATAGAACACTGCCAGAGCCCCCTGCCCTTCATTTAAAAAATCATGAAATGTTTTTTGAAGAGTAAAAAGCAAACTTCATGAGAGCTTCTGGGTCAGCTTCTGGCAGCTCCTGGGACAACCGCTGAGTGGCACTGAGCACGCCAGGTGGGCACGTGCAGAATGGGCTGGCAGCCCGTCAAAGCAGCCTTCAAGGCAGGGTTGCCGCTGACGAGCCAGGTGTAACAGTGTAACACGCGTGCACACATACACACACACAGCTACCCTCACAATCCCCGCACAGCCACCCCCACGCACAGCCACCCACATGCACAAACACACAGTCTCAGTGCTTTTTCAGTTTTCTTCTGATTTTAGTTAGCAACATGAGCCCATGATGGATGTGGGACTCTTTTCAATTGCTCTTTAAATTGTTGGTTTTTAAATCTTATTTAATGACAAATACATTAAAAGTATTTTATTCCTAGAAGAGTTGGGGAAAAAAAATTATTTTCAGCAACAGTGGGATGTGTTTGTTAGACCGATTCCTTGGCAAAAAAGAAAAAAAGAAGAAATGGAATGAGTTTTGAATTGTGCAAAAAATTGCTCAACAGTTATGTTGTTGCCCCAATTGTCAAACTGCTGTGCAAACGGCTCCGACCCCGCCAAGCTTCACCTTTTTTTTAATTTAGAAGATAACAAAATTGTAATCACTTATCCTTTCCAGAGACACAAGGAAAAAGGAAGGTATAATCTGTACTAAAAAGCAGAGCATCCTGTGTGCTGAAGTCACTTGGTGATAAAGGGGGAGCATTCCCCATTTCAGGCTTCAATTAAGATCCTCCCTTTGGACAGAGAAGAAAGGTGTCAAAGGGGAAAAGAAAAACTTGTCTTCTTCCACTTTTTTCTCGTTATAAAGTGTTTGCTTTTCGGTGTTTTCCGTTTAATGCTGCCTTGTGTGGGGGTGGCCGGTCCCCTGGAAGCAGCTACCGGGGTGGTGGGGGCACAGCGGCCGGCCGGGCTGAGGCTGCAGCAGGCACAGGCCACGCTCCGTTTATTTTTGCGACCGCAGCCATCAATTCTGCGTGTTTGTCCTGACACCAGTTCCAGCAGGAGTCCAGTGCTCATTAGTGGCCCTAGGAATTTAAAATGCAGTTTGTGGTCCTGTACCACCATGGTTTTTATTATTATAATATTAAATTAGAAGTCCTCTGGTGCCTGGTGTTTGCTCAGGGGTTTCTGGAAGAGGGGAAAGGAATGGTTGGGAGCAGGCTGGGCAACTCCTCCTCTAAGTGACCGGCCGGCCGTACCTGGGTACTGAGGCCCTGCTGTGACAGAATGAAGGGTGTGGCTGGCGGGCTGACCAGCGTCCCCTGTGCTGCACCCAGGCTCCCTTCAAGGCTGTTGGGAGGAGAAGACGTGATCCTGCTGGTTTCCATCAGGCTGGCTGGAGCGGCCGTGCACGTTCTCCTGGCCGTGACCCCACGTCTGCAAACTAGGGAGCTGTGCAGGTGACCGCGAACTCCCCCACCAAACACCCCCCACGCCCCTCAGGCAGGACTTTGGATGGAACTAACGTGGGCTGGGACCTGTCTCCATGGCTGGATGGGGAGCCAGAGGAGCCCCCCAACACACGTGTGTTCGAAAATAGCTGGTCTAGCTCTTTTTAAATCACTCATTTAAGATAATTATTAAAGTACCAATGCTCGTGGACTAACATTCCAGCCCAGCAGAAGGGGTGCGGTGCCCTCGCCCTGCTCCTTGTCCTGGGCCTGGCCTTGCACTCCGTCTGTGACTGACTCCCCGACAAGCCAGACTGAGGGGCCTCCCACCCCATTGGCTGAGTTTGTTGTTTTTTCAGAACTGAACTACTCCCCCAGAGGCCCGCGGCCCAGAGACGCACAATCATCCACCTGTAATTTGTGATTAATGTCTCCAGCATTTACCATTTGCATCTGAGTATTTATAGCCCTGAGCAGGGAGGGCGAAGAGGAGGCTACACCTGTCTCCACTGTCGTTTCCTGCTCCACGGCGGCTGGGACAGCGGAAGAATGCCACCTTCCAGAGCCGGCGGACAGCGGCTCCATCCTACCTGCAGGGCGGCCCAGGCAGAGGCCTGGCCCCGGCGCAGAGTGGCAGCGCTGCCCAGAGAGGAAGGTTCGGAGGAGTGGGCAGCAAATCTCAGGCCTCGGGGGGATCTGGGCCCATGAACGCCCTGGGAACAATGTGACATTGACTATTGTGGTCTGTCCATCTGCCACCATATAGTCTCCTGCTGCCCTGTGAGTCCCAGGGTTCGTGGCCCAAGACTGAGCGCTCCTGAGTAGCTGGGCTGGATCAGCCTGTCCAAGGTCACCAGGCCCGTCCCAGGGGCATGGACTCGATTTGCCACCTGGGTGCTGGCAGAGGGCTGGGTCCCTGATGGCTGCCCATCGCTCCAGCTTCCCAGGTTTACTCCCAGTCCACCTGTACAAGCCCCTGGGGTCTGAGGCTCTGTGTGGGGGCTGGGGCAGTGCCCCAA
The DNA here is from genome assembly GCF_001890085.2 of Hipposideros armiger. NCBI lineage: Eukaryota > Metazoa > Chordata > Mammalia > Chiroptera > Hipposideridae > Hipposideros > Hipposideros armiger. The sequence continues at coordinate 572,041 of NW_017731825.1, forward strand.
CTCCAGCTTCTAAGGAGGTGACCCTCACAGACCTGCCCCAGGCAATAAGGTCTTCCTGGTCCGCCCATTCAGCAGCCTCACCGTCGATGGAGCAGGGCACTGGGTGAGCTCTGAGCCACTCACAGAAGAGGACAGCAGGGGGCGCAGTGAGTGCGGGCTGACGGGGGAGGGGGGGGACCTGGCCTCTCCCAGCCTCCCTCCCCCAGGGCGCAGCTCAGCTCTCAGAGCTCCCTTCCACAAGTGACCTGAGAGGCAGCGCTGCTCCAAGGAGCAGCCAGGAGTCTCCCAGTCCTGCTACCCTGAGCGCCAAGGTCCCAAGGCCACCCCCGGCCCCAGCATCTGGAAAAGCGCGGAGTGAGACCGAAGGCCCAGCTTCTGGCTGGGAACGTGGAGATGGGTGACAGGAGTGCCTCAGGGTGGGCAGCTTGGCCCGTGACCTGCTCTTGCCAAACGGTGTATCCTGAATTCACCAGAGAACGCGACCTCTGCGTTTGGGGTCTCTAGGTGCTGCCCCACTGCCCTTCCTGGGCCTCTGAGATGTAGGAGGGTGGGGACCATGTTGGGCCTGGGGTGAGGATGGCTCTTCTAAGCCATTTGTAAAGAAGGACTGTAGGAGCTTGTCCAAAATTCTAAAGAAGCATAAAGGGCAGTGTTGCTGTTTGGAACATGTATTAATTGGTGGGCAGGTTGCGGCTTCTTCCTCATTTTGTGGAACAACCTAAGTGAGCAAATGTGCAAATTGTGTGTGTTCAGAACAACCCCTGAGACTGCTGCTATGGGTTTCCTCTTAGAAATAAAGTGATTACTTTCTGTTCTATCTGTATTCGTGTCGTCCCTCTCTCCGCAGCCCATCTGCAACCTCCTCCCTGGGAAGGGCTCACAGGGGGCCAGGCCAGGGGCAGCCTTTCTGCTCATCCCCTCCTGTGGGCACTGGCTACCCATCCCCCCTCCAGCCCCAGGGCACCAATGGGGTGCCTACCTGCCTCCTTGCTCTCTCCGCCTCTGGGCGGGGTGGCCGGCAGCAGCCGAGCAAGCGCTGTCACCTTAAGTCCCCACACAGCACTCTGAAGTGGGCCAGGTGTCACATGTACCTGTGTGGACAGCAAGGTGGAGGGCGGACCTGTTCTAGGACAGAAAGAGGAATGCACCTCACCCAGGGACCACAGCTCAGGGCAGAGTCCCTTAGAGCTGCCGTCCAGGCTCCGGAGCACTGCAGACCTCCCTCTCACACCCTCTGCACTGGAGGTGGCTTATTTGATGGCTTTTTTTTTTTTTTAAGATTTTATTGGGGAATTGGGAGAGGGAACAGTGTTGGGGAATCAGGGAAGGAGAACAGACAAGTTTCTGTCCTTTTGTTCTTCAGTCTGGCTGTAGAGGATGTCGCTTCACTGGCCCATGTTGGTATTATCATTGCACTCTTCCCGGGTGAGGCAGATCGGTCACTCGCCATTGGACGGTGGCTCTTGGCAGCTCACACTGACTGCTGGCCACTCACAGTAGCTTATGGCAGCCCACTGCAGCCCCTCTGCAGCCTACACCATTGCAGGCGACTCATGGCAGCCCAGCTCCAGGTCGAGCTATTGCTCACCATCTTAGCTGTAGAGGGCGCAGTGTCACTGGCCCATGTGGGATCCGAACCGGCAACCTTGCTGCTCAGAGCTGGCGCTCCCAAGCCAACTCTTAATTAACGAGCCACTCGGCCGGCCCCGATGGCATTTTTTGGTGGGAAGAAAATTCCAGCACCATGAACCCAGGTCTGCTTCCCTTGTCATTTCTCCTGCTCTGAGTTCCACCCCAGCTACCATGTGTTTCTTTCTTCTTCTATATGACCAGTTCACAAGTCCAGGCTATGGGGGTCCCACCCCCCCAGCTTTCTCTTATACAGCATTCTCTCCTTTGTCCGTGGCCCCAGCATGACATGATGGCCACAGCTGTGCATGAATCTCCAGCGCTGAGGTTCATGTAGGGTCCATGACGTGACACACTGACACAGGCAGGCACTTGGCCACCTCAGATCTCGGCCTACTGAGCTCTTGTCACTTAGAACAGCTTCAGTCAGGCAGGTGTTACCCTTCAGTGTCGTTTCTTTTCTGAACCTAAACCCAGGACGTGACGTTTCTCTTCGTTAACTTCCATCTGGTGGTTTTGGCCTAGCAGTGGGGCCTGATGTCAAGGGCATTTCGAAACTTGACGTAGGCATCTTCACATGTGCTTACCCACCGACCTTTGATCGGCCAGAACTGATAATGTTTTCAACAGTTTGTTGATGTAAGTGTCCAACGAGACAAAAGCAAATCCGGAGGGCGCCGGGCTTGGCCATGCCTCCCCCTCCCACCCCACCCCCCACCCCGTGGGCCCCTCGAGCTGCAGCCACCGCCTGGCCCACCACGCCGTCATCCAGCACAGTCAGCTGAGCACCTGCCCGGCCATTCCCTAAGTGCTGGGGACATAGCAATGATCCAAGTGGACAAAACAGACTAAGGTCCTGCCTTCGTGGCTCTTACATTCCAGAGACAGGCGACAGACAACACACACACGTAAATGTGGCCCACACCCCATGTGCTCACGTGGAGGTGAGGACTAGAAGCCGGTGTGCAGGTAGAAATCGGACGTCCAGAGAAGCTTTCCAGGTGACAGCTGGGCACCCTGAGGGTAAAGGACAGAGACTCAAGGCCCCACAGGGAGCCCTTCCCGGGAGAAGGGAAGGCCCGTCTGTGCAGCGGGGCTGGCGAGGGGCAGGTGGGGGACAAGGTGAGTGGGGCAGGCCGTGCGCGGGGTGACCGTGGACTGTTAGGGAAGGCATGGGAGCCAGTGGAAGGTTCTAGGCAGGTTGGCTGTGACCTGACTCACCCTCTTAGCAGGCTCACTCAGGCTTCCTGTAGGGTAAAGAGGGGGAAGTGGGGAGCAGTAGGGGTGTGGGGGCTGTTGCAGCAATCTAGGGAGAAACGGTGGCACCTGGACCAGGTGAGCACGAAGGTGGCGCTGTTGTGCAGGTAGGGCGGACGGGATTTGTGGATGGGGCGGTGAGAAGAAAAACCGAGTCAGGGTGGGTGGACTCCAGGTGTCACCAGGATGGGAGCAGCTGGCCTGGGGCAGGTCAGTTCCAGACACACTGGTTTGTCAAACAGAGAGAAGGCCAGGGAGCCAGACCTCAGAAGGGCCAGCTCACCAAGCGCGAAACCCAACAAGTATTTAAAGAAAAAAAACACAAACTTTACAAGTGGTCAGGTTCATACTAGCCTGTCTGTGATGAAAAAAGGGTGACTTCTAGTTTGTCCTAGCCCCAGAGGTCACGCTGTATCTTGGCACATCAGCTGAGCAAAAGTTGGGGATAAAAGTGCCTTCACACAGGGCGTCTCCGTGGAAAATACTCAAGCGTTTATTATATGCGAACCAGGATGAGTCAGGTTGTCCCTGTTCATTTCAGTTTGGCTCAGGGTGTAAATTGGGTTTCTGCTTTTTTCTGAGAATGGCGTGGAAAGTGCTGTCGCCATCCCAGCGGGGCAGAGCATGTTTTTGTTTCTACAAGTTGGAGATGAGGACCAGCCAGCAGTCCTCAGACTCCGCCTTGCATAAGAATCACCTGGGAACTTGATGAAATGCCGCGTACACGCCTGGCCGTACAGGCTGACTGGGGGGGCTGCAGGCTCAAGGGCTGACCAGACATGTGAGCAGCTGGGACCTCAGCCGGGAACAGAGGGCCAAGGTCTGGGCCCGGGGAAGAGCTGGGTTTACCAGTGTTTATGGAGCTGGGAGGAAAGCGGTAAGCAGGGAGTCAGGCACCAGGCTGAGCCCTGGTGCCTCCAGCGGGTAGAGCCTGGGAGGTGGGAAGGGACAGCTATGGCGGCTGAGAGACCAGACAGCATGTGCCTGGACAGCTGGTGGTGACAGCCCAGAGGGAGAGCAGGTCGGGTGTCACATGCACTGAGGGCTCAGGACCGACTACAGATTCAGGACGCACCTGGTTCTGGTTTTCTGGAATTGACCACCTTTGGGACAGTCCCTGAGGCTGGTCGTGAGCCCACCTGGGATCCACACTTTCCTGTCTCAAATGTTTACAATCCTGCTGACACATCGTTCTTTCATTTTGCCGGAGGGTTGGAGTTGGGCTGTAAGAACAGCCTTCTCTGCCTCCAAGAGTCTTAGCATTTCCTCCACTGACAAGATTCCCATCACTGACCATGGTGGAATCTTGCAATGTCTGCACCCAAGATAGGATATACTCGCCCAGGACTTGGAAGGATGAACTCTTCAGAAGTGGCTACACATTTCACTGTCCCTTCCCCTGTCTGGGACTGCAAAGCTTCCAGTATATTCCACTTGTTTCATCTATTTAAAATTTAAAGATCTAAAGCCTTGGACTTTGAATTCAAGATGGCAGACTGCTAGTTAGGAGGGCAATTTTTGCAGTCTTGTCTAAATTGTAACGTGCAAATGAGGTACAATGAGCATACACTGTTGCCTTCCCCTCCCTCTAACTCACAAGCAATGACCAAAAATATATCATTTGGGGGAGATAGGGAGGACCAGAATCAAAAATAAGGTGGGGATGGCAGAAACTCAGGAAATGGTGAAAGGTAAGCAGTAGAAGGGATTGCCTAAAACCATGGTGGGCTTGATTTGATATTTACACATAGAACACAATATACAACAAACGGATGACACATGTCTCTTCAGACACACACACGAGTCACAGGCGGCCACGTCCCCGAGGCGGGTCCACAGGCAGAGGAGCTGTGCAGGTCTCTTTCCTGGGCCCGCCTCAGCGGCTTTGTATCGCGGCTCAGGCAGGCCTGTGGGCTGAGGGCCGGCACCTCCCCAGCCTCAGTTTTCTCATCTGTCAAATGGAGCCAATAGTAATATGTCACAGGACTGTGAGGAGAAAATAAGAGCGTGGAAGGCCCCTGGGACAGTGCCCGGCATGAAGTAGGTGTGTGATAAATGCCACCTGTTCTGATTGTCTGCTAACATCATTCCACTGGCCTGAAGCAGTCATAGGCCGTTACGTCTCCAGGAATAGTCCTAACGCCCCATTTCATCGTCAGGTCCGTCTCCTCCACCTGCTGCCCACTTGGCTCCCCTGCTCTCCTGGCCATGCCTCTCCCACCTTTTCCAGGTGCCCTGTGGAATAGGCGCCCTTCAGAGCATCTTGAGCCATCACCTGTGAGCACCCCACCTGAGGAGTGGGGTCCCTTTGGGGTGGACAGGACCCTGGGCAAACCTTGAGTAGCTGTTGTGGGGAAACCCCAGCAGGTGAACCTGATGGGAGCCCTGGGCTTAGGGCGCTGGGGTAACAGACGCTGGCTGGGCTGTGCCCTTTGGTGGGACTAGAAGAACCCATTTTGATCAGCAATGCTCCACGTGCTGGCGGGTGCCCTGGGACTAGAGCAGCTGGGCTCCTGGCCTCCTGCCTCAGTCTGGGCTCTCAGCATGGCAGCTTCAGGGCAGCCAGACATTTTTTAAGTTGAGGTGAGATTCACATAACATAAAATCTGCCGTTTCAAGTGAACACTTCAGTGGCATTTAGTACATTTACAGTGTTGTACAAACAGCACCTCTATGTAGGTCCATAACATTATCACCCTTAATGGAAACCTTGTATCCATTGAGCCGTCAGGCCCCCAGCCCTGGTGATGACACAACTGCTCCATCTCTACGGATTTGCCTGTTCTGGACATTTCCTTTGAATGGAATCATATAACGTGTGGTCTTCTGTGTTCGGCTTCTTCGCTGAGCATCAAGTTCTCGAGGGTCAGCACGTTGCCGCGTGTGCTCCTTTTCCTTCTTCTGGAGGCTGAGCTGTGTGCACTACATTTTGTTTACCCGTCCACCCCTTGGAGGACACCTGGGCCGTTTCCACTTTCTGGCTGTTGTGAGTAGAGCTGCTGTGAATGTGTGTGTGCATGTATGTGAGCCTCTGCTTTCATTTTTTTGGGGGGTGTGGAATTGCTGGACGATATGGTCAGTGCTTCTGCTTAACTTTCTGAGGAACCACCAGACCGTTTTGTACAGAGGCCACACCATTTACATACACGAGGGTGCAACCGCTCTGCACGCTTGCCAACAACATGGTACCTTCTATTGAGCTTCACATCCTAGTGGAGGTGACTTTTCACCTGTCGGCCCTGAGCTCCTGAGGCCCAAGCTCAAGAGACAGCCAGGTGAAGAGACAGCCAGGTGAATGAAGTCTTATCATATGGCTTTTAGATCAAGCCTGGAGCTGGGAGACAAACTCTTGTCATTAGAAGCAAGTCACCATGGCCAGCCAATATTCAAGGGGTGGAGCTCCACTTTTTGATGGGGAGAGTGTCAAAGAATTTAGGTACATGTTTTAAAATCACGACATCTCCATGACATTTCTCATCCACTCGCTTAGACCAGTGCTCCTCGTAGTGCCAGTGTGTACACAACATGCAGCTGACACCAGGCCATCACTCAGCACCCTGCTTCCTCCATCAAGTATCTGTCAGCTCCATGGATGACACTAGCCCCTCATCTCAGCCTGTGACACAGTGGAAGGACCTGTGGGCCCCTCTGAGTAGCACTGGGACCCTAAATGGCTATTTCAGGGGCTGACCGGTTAGCTCAGTTGGTTAGAGTGTGGTGCTGATAACACCAAGGTTGCCGGTTCAATCCCCATATGGGCCACTGTGAGCTGCGCCCTTCTTAAGAGTCAACTATGCCATTGTAGCATGAAAGCGATGTGTAACCAATGACCATGGCTGTTCCTCAATAAAAATTTTTTTTAAATGGCTATTTCACACCTTCAATGCTCCCAGGTGTCATGGGGCCTGAAGTTTATATATTTTGGTGCCCCCCGCCTCCTTTAAGAAAAAGAATAAAAAATATGACTATAAATTAGGTTCAAAAGTGAATATGAAGAATAAACAATCACAACACATTACACATTTTTTAAAGTAGACAAACACCGAAACATCACCAAATCCAGAATATTAACACAACAGTCGTGACTGTGACACGCCTCTGCAGTGTGGAGGCCCAGCGTGGTCTGGCTGTACTCCTGGGTCTTCCTTCATGGGATAATGAGTTCATAATATGTAAGAATGGAAAGAGTCCTCAGTCTTTCCTCCAGGACAGGTTGATCAAAATTTATTTTGAATTATTGATACTTTAGAAAAGTGTCTTTCATCTTCACAACACACACTGGCACAGACATACATTTCAAGAACTCTTGGGGAAACCGTTACCAAGTTTCTTTCCTGTATGAGCTGTAAGGTCCTGGGACCTGCCCGGCCACAACGCCTGACCTTTCCTACTCCGCACCGACAAAGTGTGGTGCGCTCACAGCTGTGCCAGCTGTGTGGCTGAGCAGCCCGATGAGAGCAAACATCTGCAGTGAGCGGGCAGGGACGAGAACCGACTCTTTCTCTTTGAAGGTCGCCCATCCGATGACTGCTGGAATGTCCCATGGACTCGCACCTGGCTCCATACACTGCAAGCCTTGTCTCCTCCTCGCTCACCTACCCCTGGTAGGTTCTGTAGGGCACGTTCATATTGCAGCAACCTCGGCCCTGCACCTCCACGCCACAGGGTGATGGGCACGGCGGGCAGGAGGAGTCTCTCGGAAGCCGTCCGCACCCCAGGATGACCATCAATAACCCAACTGAACATGGAAGTGACGGCAAACCACACAAACATATCCCACTAATTCCGAACTAAGTATGTCCCCCACGCAACTTCCCTTTAGCCAAATCCCCAAAATGCCCATGTGGCCTCAGCACCACCCAACAGAAGAGGATGTGCGATGGATGGGACGCGGGAATGGAAGGAAGAGCCAGTTTCAACCAGCTGCAGTGAAAGTGTCTCGTTCTTGCACACTTTATAAAACCTGGGAACGTGTGAGCCCATTGCCAAGGCCCATGGCAGGGACGTGGGCCTCAGCTAAAACTTCATTTCACTGTAAATGAAGCTCTCCATCACACCTGTCACCCTCCCTCATCCAACCTCACACGCACCCCATGGCCCTGCTTCCTACTTCCATGAGGAAACAGAGGGAACGTCCCCAGGCTCCCTGGGCCACTGCACCTGCCTGCCCGCCCGTGTGCCGTGCTCCATCTTGGGCACCGCTCTGGGCCTGTCCTCTTCCTCCTGCATCATGTATTTCTCGCTCTCTACTGGTCATTCCATCAACATAGGAAGTTATTTCTCCCTATTTCAAAATAAACTCTCTCGTCCCCGTTCCCACTCCACTTCTGCCCAATTCTCTGCTTCTATTACAGCAAAACTCCTTCAAGAGGACGCGCCCGTAGCCAGGCTCCCCAGCTTCTCTGACCCAGGGGCCAGTCCCAGATGCCGGGTCCCGAGCAGCGGCTCCACGGGTGGCCACCCCCTTCCCCTTGAAACATGTCAGGACTCCAAGTTCTTGGTCCTGCCTCCCTTGCTGGCAGCTTCTCCTCGGTCTGCTTTGCCGGTTCCTCCTCGTCTCCCTGGACCTTGTAACACTCCATGTGCCTGGGACAGCCTCCATCCATCTCCTTTCCTCCATCTTTCTTCCCTCCCTCTGTGACCTCAGCCAGGCAGTGACTTTACGTACTATATGCCAATGACTCAAGAATGCTGTACATCCAGGCGTCTTCTCCGCATTTCCACCTGGATGTCTAGTCTGCACCTCTGTTCCCATCCAACCCCAGCTGTACTCCTGTGTGTCTTGTGAATGACATCTCCACCTTTCCAGGTGTTCAGGCCAAAACCATGAAGTCACCCGTGAGTCCCCTCGCTCAAGCACACCCAAACTGTCACCAACTCCTGTCACCTCTATCTTCAGCCAGTCCAGCATCTGACTCGTCTCACTACCACCCCTGCTACCTGAGCCCTGCCCCTGCCCCCACCTATCAGGTACCCTCCGCCCTGGCCTGCTGCTGCTGCCCTTGTTCCCTTCCCAGCTCTTCTCCTTAAAGCCCAAAGCAGACCCCGCCCCTCCACAGTTCAAACCCCCGGTGGTCCCCAGCTCAGAGGCAATGCCACAGGTCCTGCACTTAACTATCCCCACCCGCTTATTTTGTATCGTATATCTGTTCCCTTGTAATATTCTCGGCACTTCCTTATTTTGTCCCCCTCTCCCCAAGTATTTTTGGTCACCATTGTATCACCCGTACCCGGAAGGGTGCCGAGCACACAGCAGGTGTTGAATCAGGGCCACCCAGGGCCCAGGGCTGGAAGGAGCCCCTCATGGGGCTCAGAAGGCAGATCAGGAGCCTCCATCGTCCAGGCCTGTGTCCTGGTCACCGCCCTTTCCTTTTGGGTGCTGTGTCACCCGAGCAGACACCTCTCCTAGTCTGGGGCCACCCACCCCCAGCTCCTTCTGATGCCTGGGGGGCCTGGGCCTGTGGACTCCAAAGCCCCTCCCCAGGAGGTTGGCAGTGTCATATCTGACCCTGCGGCCCTCCTGTTCCCAAAGCCCCCGGGCTGCCAAGGCTCTTCCCACCCCAGGAGGGCTGCATGGGGACGCCTGGAGGTGGAACCACTCGCCCAGCCTGGCCTCCCGTATGTGAACCCAGCAGGACGGTTCATCACTGGCCACGCGTGAACACAAGCCCCAAGTCAGGGGAACATCTCCTTCACCAACAGCTTAACCCCAAACCTGTGAGGCCCCCTTGAGCCCAGCGGCTGCGTGTCACCCCCTTCCCAGCCAGGCCCTCTCGCACATCCTGAGGGTGGCCTGTCAGTGTTATTTTGTAGGCCCGTTTCAGAAGCTGCCTGTGCTCTGGCCAGAGTTCTGAGCCGGTGGGGCGGGAGCGGCGTCTCCCAGGGAGGAGCCCGCAGGCCCTCCGCCTCTTACTCCTGGCTCACTGTCCACTGGCCGCAAACTCCCTCCAGTAACCGACTGGAAACACCCTGAGGTATAAACCCAAGGAGCAGGGTTTAGGCCACGGGAAAGGTGAAGTTCCAGGAACTGGCCAACACCCCCAGCAGGTGCTTTTGGGTTTGGGGACAGAGCAGCAGAGGCCCACACACGCTGGGGCCTGCAGGCCAGCCTGGCAAAGTCAGCCAAGCCCATGCTCAGGAAACACAGACGGCGCACAATGAACTGGGTGAACGAGTCCCAAGGTGTGCTGCGTAAGAAAGGTCCCGCGGTGCGCCTGCCACCTGCCTCTTCCCAAACCTGGGCTCTGACCAGGAAACCAGTACTATTCCACCTGGCGTGGCCGGGGACCTGGACACCCCCCACTTTGGGCAAGAGCTGGGACGCGCTGGATTCTGAAGACTCAGTGTCCCAGCGCCCTAGGAGCGCTGGTCTCTTCCATCATTTTTTAATGTGAATTTTTAAAATTAACATTATACATGTGTATAGTCTAAGAGTAGTAAATATAACAGAGCTTCCTTCATTCCCATCCCCCACCCCTAAGACAATGGCTGGGCTTATAGCTTTTTCAGCTGCATTTATGTTTCTAAATAACGTACTGCTCTCTTGAATTTTGTTTCAGACACTTGACTTCCTCTGCAGACGACAGGAACTTAGCCCTTTTACACTCCACACACACATGCACAGACTTTCCTGTCTCCTAATAGAGTTCCATCGTTAATTTTTACCAGAGCAACACTCATTATTTGTGTGTTTACATTTGTATGTCGATATTAGTCACAGCCGAGTCATGCAGGTTCCTCTTCCTAGTTTTTGTTTTACAGTAAATTGTCTATTTTTATTTGTGTAACTTTCTAAGATTCATATCCAAACCTAGTGATAGAAGCGTAAACCAAGTGTTGACACTTTCAGACCCATCAGAGCCACGTGCAGTCCTGGCGCCCTGCCCGGTGGGTGTGTTCAGGGTGCTGCAGGCCTGGCCCTGCCCGGTGTGTGTGGACGAGGTGCTGCAGGCCTGGCCCAGCCTGTGCAGTTGTCCCTTCACTGCACTACCCTGTGTTTCCATGTTTCTCTGCTTAGTCCTTTTCCTGGAGCACTTTCTCAGGAAGCTTTGAGACTGGCTGCACAGTACATTTTCCGAGGCCCCTGCAGGCTTTTCTTGGGTGTTCCTACTGCTCTGGTGTCTGTGTGGGGCGCTCGCTTCTCTGGTGAGGGGGCTCTCGGTGCCCCAGCAGGGGCTTCGGGTTCCTCAGCGCCGCCCACCGGAGCACTCTCCTTTCCCACCCCTCCTTCTGCCAGGCTCCTACTGGCATAAACAAGCCTTCCTGATCCGCCGGGCAGAGTCCCACCGTGCCTCCTCCCAGGGGTGGCGCGTTCCAAGGCCACCAGATCCCTGCGCTCTGCCTGCTGGCTTGTTCTCCTCCGCTGTGCACCCCTGACTTCCTGAGGATGCTTCATCATTGTCATGGCAACTATGTGGCCAGTATTTCTGCCTTAAAGGTGGTGGGGAGGACTGCCACTCCCCACCACATGTTTTTAAACATCGTAAGATGCAGTAAGTGTACCCTCTGCGCCAAGGAGTTCACACAGCAAATACATCATTCTGACCCTCCCTTCAGGGAGATTGCGTCCTCCATCCTCCCGGTCCTTCCATCCTTGGGTGTGGTTTGGGTCGCACAGATGCTGCCCCCGACCCCCCAGGACCCTATGTCACCTCCCTGCTGCCAGCAGAAGCCTGGCCCAGCACAGAGCTCCCTGTGCCAGGCCCCAAGACAGAACCACCCACAGAGCAGGGGAGCAGCTGTTCAGCCTGGACGCTTACTGGACTCAGGACCCCAGACAATGCAGAGCGAGCCTCTACACACAAAAGCCCCCAGCTCTTGCCAGGAAGACCTTTCACCATTTTACCGGTTATCTAGGTGGCACATAGGAGAGCCGGCGAAACAGAGAAATCCAAACTTTCATACGATTGGTTTAATTTTTTTTCAGCAGGAGAAAAAAGAATAAAGTTACAAGATTCTTTTAATATTTTCACAATGTTAAAACTAAAACTGAGCTCTAGGCTATGTGTGTAAGTAAATCTAGAACACAAAAGGGTTAAATAAGATTTTCTCTTTTAAAGATACAAGAATTTAAGCTTTCCTTACATTTAACAAACTTCACAGAACAGATAACTGCAGGGGAACAAGCCCCCCTCCCCCGAGCTCTACCATCAGGAAGTGAACTTGGGCTTGGAGCCCTGTGTGCGGCCAGCTCCCCAGAGAGCCTGCTTCCTCTCGCTGCCCGAGGCCGGTGGGGCCTGAGGAGGGCCGGAGGGCTCGGGTGGCCTGTGGGGATTAGAGCGTGGCGGGGGCCTGGGCGCCACCTCACTGAGGATGGCCATGGACTGGCCGGAGGGCCGTGGCTTGACAACAGTGGTAAACGCGGGCAGGCCCGGCCCCTCTGCCCTGGGCTGCCCTAGAGCAAGACACTGGTCTGGGTCCTGAAGCAAGAATTAAGGCTGGAGATTTTGCAGCGGATTCCACTCTGTGGGTGGGGTGGGGTGGGAGGAGGAGGTTGGGAAGAACATGATTTCCTATTTCAGTGTTTTGGATCAAATCACATTTGCAGTTATAGGTATCAATTTGCAGACAGGGTTGAAGTGCTTATTGTGATATACAAGGACAAGTTGCCGGGCTCAACTACTGCCCTAGCCTGTGGGCGGGCAGATGCCAACGGCCTCTGCAGGAGCCGTCCACTGCCACCAACCTGGGTCAGACAGGGCCCGGGACACTCACCCCTGCCCCGCATTCAAGGGAATCTCGATCCTATCTATCCACCCACCCCACCTGACTGGGACTGATCCCCAACATGGACACACAGGCCCATCGCCACCCTCCCCACCTGGCCTGAGCAACTGCAGCCTCTGAGCTCCTCTTTGCCCGCATCTAGAGGCACAGCTGAACACCGTGCCCTCCTACCCACCTGCCAGAGCAAATATCCCGGAGCTGGGCCACGGCCACGAACCACTGTCCTGGACAGATCCAACCCGCTGTCCTGTTACACACGCTGCCCCCTTACTAAGCTTGCCAAGTGGTAGATGTGGGCTGGTTGTCCTTGGACAGCGGGGCTGCACAGACATGGGGTCGGGCCCATCGTCCTCTGCCCCTCGGGGGCCGAGCAGGCTCCTGCGGGAAGAGGCCCATCTGCGGCAGCAGCTGCCCAGGCGCTCCCCAACTCGTCCACCACTGATTCCTGCTGGCTATGAAACGTCTTTTAAAAAACTCCAATATAGAAATCTAGCTGCAGAGGCCAGTTTGCAGACCCCAGCTGCAGCTGCTGTGCTGCGATTAGCCTTATTTGATCAACTGCCAGATCCCTGTACGTGGCAAAAGCAAACCAGAGCCAGTGGGTCAGGGGGCACCCCCGGCCGCTTCTCATGACCTGCGTAGAAAGGTGGCTCTCGTATGTGGACTAGTCTTGAGTGGAGCTAATTTTCAAAGTGAGGTTATTGTTTCTCTTCTCGTGTGATGAGAGAGTTTTTTTCATAGCAAGTCAGGTAAAAAATTGAATAAGACTTTCCTAAGAACCTGCCCCCCACCCCCATTTCCAGCTCTGCGGGAGAGCGAGGCCACCACCCAGCCCAGCCACGGGGCGTCTCAGCAGCCTCCTGTGGCCAAGGCACGCGTGGCCATCAGGTGTCCTGGCTACTGGGAGTAAGGATAAGCGAAGAGGTGAAAGGCCGGACATTAACCAGAGTTTCTGGCAAAGCCATGTGCGTCGTGGGAAGTTAACATCAGCTTCCGCTCTTCCAATCACTCAGTCTCGTCTGGAACACTTTCCGCTTAAGGCTTTTTATAAGTTTGACTCCAGCAGTGACAGGTATGTGTTGTTTTAAATCCACTAGCCATGCTCAAAAAAAAATATTCTTCATGTTTTAATTTTATACAATGGCTAGCAGGCACCTTAGTAACCAGCCAGAAATCAATTTCAACCACCATCAACCCCTAAACTACAGTACCAGGATGGCTGGCTAAAGAAAGGAAACAGGCTGGCTGCAGTCTGACGCGTGCCCCGTACAAGGTGTCTGGCTGACTTTGTCCTAAATAAGGCTAACATTAGTGAGCTAAGAACAGCGTCGTGTGGCGGCCGCGCCTGGGCTTCAGGAGCACCCCTCCCCAATGCGCTGGCAGGAGCGCCCCACTTTCCGGTCCAGTTTCACCATTTTCATGATGGCTTCCTCTCGGCCGCGGCCCATGTGGTCAAACGTACAGTCATGCTGCTCGGGGAGGCGATGTAACATACAGAACACGTAACCTGCAGCGGCGGTAGAAGCAGAGAAAACAGACCATTAGAGCGGCCTCCCGATGCTCAAAGCCCAGCTCTCAATCTGGTCCGGAGGATGGGGCGGGGGCATCTCAGTGAGTGGGTGGTCACAGCAGGGGCCCCCCGCTGCTGAAGAGTTTATTACATCACCCCCCTCCCCCCGCCCTGTAACAAGAGGGCCGGTGCTTCCACGTTTCACAGCCCCTCCTTAAGTCAGTCCAATGGCCTCAAAATGTCCAAGGGCAGCTGCTCAGAGGCCGGCTCTGCATTTAATGCTGCTCCTGCCTGGACCCTGAAAGGAGAACCCTGGAAGAGGCTGCTGCAGCGAGACATACCCCCTTTCCCTGGGAAATGAGTGGGCTCTGAGCCCCCTGCCTCCCAGCCACCATGTAGGCGGGAGGGCACAGAGCTGCCAGCTCAGCACTTTCTCTGGCTTAGGCAAAATGCAATATCCACCCCAGGACACCTACCATTTCCAAGAGGCAGAGAGGGAGCAGAAATTATTATGGCTTAAATTACATTCTACCTCCTGTATAGCTGGGGTTTGGGGGATGGTGGGAGTGATCAAACCACAACCCACAAGTGAGTGGGGGGACCTCAAAGGGAAATGGATTTCAAGTGCTGGAAAAGGTACTACATACATAGAGAGGAAAGAACAGAAATGTTGAGCTGTAATCATCCTCTCGGAGGAGCCTGGTGCTTCTAACCTCGCCTGGCAGGCAGGAGGCTGAGGCTGCCACACTCAGGCCTTTCCACTTGCCCTACCCTCCCACTGGCGGAGGAGGCTGCAGGGCCAAGGGGGACACTGGTGGGGCTGGCAAAACCAAGCATGAAGGAGGGGCAGGAAGATGGGACAGGTGAGGTGCCTCTGACAGGAAACAACGAAAGGAGGCCTTGGAGTCAGCAGAGGCTCAGAAGACACAGAACACACAGGGCATCAGCATGTGACCCATTCCTTCCCGTTTTCTGGTTCATTTCTAGGAATGCTGACAGGTAAGTGGATGTGTTTGGGGGTAGACACCTCCCATCCCCTGGGTCTGTCTCTGAGGGAGAGGGGGGCGCAGGGGAGAAGAGCTGGGCGGGGAGACACCTGCAGTGCTGGCTGGCTCTTTGCCACCACGTCTCCCATCAGTTGAATCTGGCCACGCCTCCAGGCCATGGGCCTAGACCAGGTCCACAGGACCAACCTGCAGGTGAATCTGAAACCTTTCCTAAACCTCCTCCCTACCCCCGACCCCTGCACCTGGAGCAGACATCTCCCCTGCCAAGGTCGATGCTCAACTCATTCTCCCAGCAAACAGCATCTCTTCCAGAAATGTCTTTCTTTTAAGCCTAGATCCCGATGGCCACAGCAGCCACCCCTTGCAAACTGTGACCCATCCATCTCCACGCAATCTCTTTTCTTCTCAGTGATGAAGGGTAGAGACAGTGGTTTTAGAAGAATAACAGAAATTGAAGTGAAGACTGGGTGGCCAGGATGGACAAAAGTTTCAACAGCCTTAACTTTGAAGATTAACGTCACCCAGAGGCTTTTCCTCAGCTGCCACTCACCGCGCGGCCCTGGTGCCCTGAGCTCGTGCTGTGTACATGGCCCATGCACACGGCCCGGGGGCTGAGCGGCCAGGCGAGGCCTGGCCCAGCCGCTGTGTGAAAGAACACATTATTAACTGCTTCCCAGGGAGAGCACGGCAATGTTTGACTCTAAATTGGGATTGGGTTTAAGGAAAAGAACAGAGATGAAATTTTTGTCTCCTGAGAAGCAGCATTCCCACTTGGTCCAAAAGCAAAGTTAAGATTAATGAGCTCATGTGTTATATTTACTGATAAGTTCATTACGTGAAGATACTGGATACCAGTTGTCTTCCTCCTACAGGGTTTCTCAGCAGAAGCATGGATGGCCTCAATGTGCACCTTCCATCTAGCAAACACCATCCTCTTGTGTGTGGAGTGGGGCCCACCGATGGGGGAAGCCTGCGGCCGGCTCAGGGTCTGACGTGAGGGCGCCAGCTGAGGGTGGAGGACGTACGCGCCAACGACATACGCGCCAACGCTTTGTAAGGGGCAGGAGGAGCCCCACTGTCCCCTCCCTTCCCTTTCTTCTGGATACTGGGGTGATGCAGGAGACGGCCCCAGGGGGCTCTCCTCTGATGAATGGCGCTGGGTGAACACAAGTAGCAGGAAGTGGATTACCCCTGAAGTTGACTTGGCCCTGGTTCACTCAACAGCTCACTAGTGAAAGGCAGACAGGGCTGGCGGGGAGAGGCTCCGGTCTGTCCTCACTGTGCACCCCCATAACTGTGCTTAGACCGCCTTCCGCCAGCTGCGGGGCAGCCAACTCGGGGGATCTGAGAGCCGCTGGTGTGATGCCACAGCAGGGTCCTCGTATTCTCTCTACACCCAAGGACTCTCCATCCAGCCGCAAACACCCCATTTCTCTACAGTTCTGTGAACTGTAAGATACACCTTGACACCTGGCTTTGCTTTTTGAAAGGTGAAAACAACTAAACAGCAGCTAAATTTTGGGAGTGGTGCTGGTGACAATGGCATGAGGCACTGTAATTCCCTGGGGGAAAGTGGGGAACTTGGGAAGCTCCCTTTCCACGGTGCTGCACTGAAGCTACTGGACGGCACAGAAGAGGCTCGATTCCTGCTCCTGTCAGGACCGGTCACCAGGCGGAAGTTAGTGCCGAATTCCTCCCGGAGGCCAAGGAGGGGTTACCCCCCGACAGCTGCCCATCGGCTGGATGACCTCCAGTGTCTGTAGTCGCAGTGGGCTGTTCTGGATACAGGGGAGGGCAGGAGTCTCTATCCTCTTTTCCTAGGACCCACAGGTCTATTTCTAGGAACCAGTGCAAGTGTCATGAACTGTCAATTACTCTTTGACTGAATTCTGGAGACCAAGCTGGGTATGGAGAGAGATGAGTTCAGGCTGCTGGGGAAGGTAACTGTTCTGAGCTTCAGCGATGGGCACTTGGTTGTAAAGCACAAGGGGACTTACAGCCTCTGTCTCGGCCAGGCCATCCTCCAGGCCGCTTCATCAGAAACCAGTCGGGCCTTTCTAGAGTGGGTCTAACAAGGCAGTGTCCGGAAGGGACGAAAAGCACAAAGGACACTGAACTGAGCAGCTAAGCTGTGACCGGGCTCTGGTATTGTCACCCAATTCTTTTTTTCCTGATTTAAAAAAGTTATATAACAAAATCGCGTTCTTTCACTCGTTCACATACATACAATCCATATCTACGCTCTCCTTATGGCCCCATTGGTCAGCATCATGTAGCTTTGAAAACAATTTCAATTACTTTTGCTTATGACGGCTGCACACCATACAGTGCTTTGGAGAGAGAAGGGGCAGGAGAATATGATTAAAAGGATGCTGACCCCCGAGAGGAAAACACCCCAGGCAAAAGTTTTTGAAAATATGATCTGCTTGCTACATGTGGCTGAACCTCAACTTTCCTGCCATGTCACATGATTGGCTCCCCTGCTCCTTAGAGACCCAGATGACTGGTTTTCCATGAAATACTGTTCTAGGTGGAAGCTGCAGAACTCCTATAAGGCTGCCAGAGTTGTTTTCAGTAAATCTGCACAAAACACTCAAGAATTTGTGTGGGTTTTTTTGCTTGCTGGCACTGGGAGCAATTTGGGATGAGCCTTAATTTAAAAAGGAGGATGAAGCAGCAGCTCCATGAGCGTTTGTGCTGTGGCCTATCCTTCCCTCTCTGCCCGCCACTACCTGGCATGTGACCGGCCACCCTGGGCCTGGGGAGAGGGAGGCGGCAGAAGCACAGCAGGCAGTACCATCAGGCCCCCGTGAGCTGGGCTGGGCTGGAAGGCCTTCGGGAGGGCTCCGGCAGCTACGCCCTCAGTCTGAAAACCCTTCAGCTAACCAGGCAATAGCAGGAGAGGGAGACGCTGAGTGTGTAGACAGCCAGGCTGAACCTGCGGGGGCTCATCCTGGGACCCTGCCCAAGCCTGTGGCTGAGAACAGTGAGAGATGGGTGACAGCTGGAGCTCCCCTGACTCTGTCACCATGAAAGAAACGAGGTTATGGCATAAGGCAAAACAATACCATTCCAGGCCTATCTAATCCTCTGTCCCAAAGGATCCCACGTGAGTGAGAAATGCAGAAGGCACAATCCCAGCCACTCGCCCTGACCACAGAGGCCTGGGGGAATCTGTGGGAGGACAGGCATTTCAGGAGGCTGCTCAGGGCTGTAAACAAGCACCTCTGGCCTCCACCCTCCTGACTAGGCCTGGGCACTGTGACCAGTGAGCCACACAGGCCACACAGACGACACACGCTGGCCCTGAGAACATTCGCAGCAGAAAACAGAGCTGCAGCTCATTCTCCCCAGACTCATAAACGTCTGACACGCAGGTTTCTAAAATGCTCATTTGGTCAGAACCACTCTTCAGGCCTTTCAGCTTTTAGAGCTAACACCTGAAAGTTATACAGTTCATTCAGATGCCCTCCACAGCCAACCCTCATCCCTGCTTACACAGGCAGGAGTGCGGCTATTCTGAGACTAAACAACAATGATCTAGAAGATATGCACAAATGCCATTTTAGGCAAAGATAACACAACACCAGCACCTTGCTCTAAGTGCTATGAAAGTTGCAACACAGTTCCACTTTCACTCACTTGTTCACAAAGCCAACATCAGTGGCCAAGAAGGAAGGGTCTGGGTTCTCCTCCTCAGCAGTGCGGGCAGGCAGGGCCCTGAGGGCAGCTGGGCCAGACAGGAGGCCAGTTCCTGTCCTTCCACTGCCCGCTCCCCACCCCCACCCCCACTCCCACTCTGGCCATAGGAAGGGCTACAGTATTGGGGGGTGGGGGGAAAGCGGAGGGAGGAGGAGCTGGGGGGCCCAGGGAGGGGACCAGCCTCCCCTGGGCAGACAGTGCAGTCCTTTCCCTCGGCGGAGGCCCTGGGCGCCCAGACCAGCACTTCCCTCCAAACCCTAAGGATTGAGCAGGGGTTGGAACTCTTTTTCTATGGAATTTCCTAAGGGCGAGAAGAAAGTGATGCCAACATTCACATTCAAAGTCTGAGCCCTTGTCGTTTTTATTCAATCCATGCCAGACAGAAATGTTGCTTTTTGGCTTTATCTTGGAGTAAAAAGTGCCATTTGAAGTTGGCAAAACTGGGCAGCTCTGGATACTTTTGGACTTTAATTAATTAAACATTGTTTCCTTGTAGATCCCCAGCCCTTTGCAGGCGGCCGTTTTAAAGGCAGGGACGGGTGGTGGGCCTCAGCTCCAGCTGCTCGGGTGTTTTTACCTCACTTGCAAGATGTTTTACACTTTCTTGCTCATTTGAATTTCAAATTGTCTAAGGTTCAAGCAGAACCTAAAAATACTGACAAGCCGTGGGGGCTGAGGCACTGTAAAATGATCCACTAGTGTGCAGCCTGCGGTGGCAGTGCACGTGCAAGCTGTCTGTGCACGGACACGACGGCCCCATGCACAGGCCACCTGCCCTCCCAGCTCGTGCTGGGCTGCAACCCGGCCCTGAGGCCCTGGCAGGCGTATCCAGCGAGGAGGAAAACCAGAGGCCGCTGCTGCAGATCCAGCAAACAGCCTAGTCCAGACCTCCCGAAGCTTCCTGAGAAACCTAGGTAAGGCCCTCCAAAGCTCAGCTCACCAGCTCGCACTACTTGCTATCTAAAGTGCCTATTTAAAAAATAAATGACAAACATGCCTGACCCAGTGTCTGAAATGACCAGGGAAGCTCATTAGAAAAAAGAATCAGCTTTCCAACAAGGTAAGAGTTTCTTACAGCTCAGGACAGCTAACTGACCTCATAGCTCATTTGTAAGTACATGTTGGGCACAGCAGGCAGCTACAGGAGAGCTTGTTGGAAAGCATTAGCCATTTATACTCCCACCAGCGGCAATCCTGGATTGCACCATCATCCCCTGACCCAATGCCCAAGGCAGAATCTGTAGCACAGAAATGTACGAAGGGACCTTAATGCATTTTATTTCATCAGGCTCATCGTACAGGCAAAGCAGCTGCAGGTGTTTTGGGAGTGGACTGTGTCTACTTTACATTGTTCCCCATCTCTTGACTTTGTATCATGGAGGGAAAAGCATCATCACACTCCAAGACACGGAAATGGACCCCCAGCTCACCGAGTGGGCTGACCCAGTGCCCAGCTGGGCTGGGGAGGCGACAGGCTGACAGGCCGGTGGACAGAGGACAGCTGCCCAGAGAGCTGGAACTAAAGTCATAGTGAAGCTGGGCATCAGTATGTCTGTTTTTCTTTTTTTTTTTCTTTTTTTTCTTTTTTTAGCTGAGCCATCCTGCCACTGTTTTCCAAAGGGAAGGAGAACTTATCATTTAGAAGAGCCCACTCAACAATTTAACAAACACTACTAAATCATACTGAGATGATTCTAAAACAGAACCAATCATCTGTTTCCCCCCAAATCAACTGAAATACCAGTTAGATAGATATAAGCTAAATGTGAGAACAAAACGCAGTCTGATTGAAAGCAAAGATACAACAGTCTGTGCAGCCAGCTCCTCGGGTAATGGTACGTACTCGGCAACTGGCTCTCTGAGAGCCGTCAGCACTAAAGGGAAATAAAACTGTCCCAGCCGGCTTAATGAATCTTCTGACGCAGTATGTACACACGTCATTTAAAAAGTATAAGCAATTCACCACTCCTGGTAGCCTTTGTATTGTAGTCTCTCCAGAAAGCCCCATTCTTGCAGAAACTCTCACGGCCTCCCTTCCTCTCCGCTGTGGTGACGTTCGCCCTGGCCCAGTAACATCCACTTCCATCACCAACTCCCTCCCACAGCCTCCCTTTGCCTGACACTGAGAGCAAGTCTCCCCACCCTTCATCTTGCCTCCACCGAGGGAACACCCATCTGACTTTTGCCACTGGGGTGAGGTGGGGTGGTCCCGGGGGAAAGGGTGCCCGCGCCACGATAAAGCCTGAGCCATCAACTCTGCTGGCTGAGACCCCTGCTCTGAGCGAGCCCTGTAAAAGGGAGGGGGGCTCGCATTATGCGAGGCTGTTTTATCTAGAGATGAACATATATTTAAAAACTAAGAAAAAGCAGCTCAAGGCAGTTTTTGCCAGAGGAATAATGGCTTGCTCTTTCAAACACCATTTCATTTCAGCTGCTGAAAGCAGGCAGCATTAGCCTCTTGGTACCTGGGGTAGTTTCTAGGATCTGAAAAACCCTAGGAGGTGCCCACTCCTGGCCTCCTCGCTATGTGCCTCAGGGGAACAGTGAGGCAGAAGCAGGAAACTTCTGTTTTTGGGGGTGACCTCCTCCTCTTCTCGGCAGGCCCCTGATTTGTTTGGCCTTCTCTTTCAGCATTGTCTTGTCCTTTAAAAGACGATCTTCTCAAATGGAGAAGTCTCCTAGAAAACCAGCTCCAAAGCCACAGTGGAGATAAGAAACGGCCGGACTCACACTGTCCAGCAGCCGCCGGGGTGTGGACTGGGCCCAAGCTCTCCAGAGAGCTGCGGCCTACTGAGCCATCCCTGCAGGCGGAACTAGCAAGAGCCAGTCCGTCCATGTCACAGAAAGTCCAAGTGGTGATGCCACCAGGGGCATCAGGCTGTAAATGCCAGGCGTCTCTCTCCAGAACACTCAGAAAAGAAAGGAATTGCTTTCCCATTTGTCTCTGCTGGGGTTGCAGGGGAGGAAAAAGATGACAGACCGAAGTCCGGAGAGACCTCCGGCTCCCATCCCATCCCTGCTGTCATGGAAAGTCCCTTAAGGGAAACTCAAGTTATCTTTCTGGATAACCAGCGAGGAGCTGGTGCTTTGGAGCCCAGGTGCTGGATTCAAGGCCAGCCGCACTGCTTGAGCAGGTGTATGGCTGGGTGAGCCATTTAGCCTTTCAGAGCCTCAGCTGTGTCTCCTATAGAACAGGGCTGTTATGGGCACTGGAGCAGCTCGTGCCCATGAGGCCGCTGGCATGAGGAAGGCGGGCTGTTCTTGCCGTCGTCAGCCCTGTCACCTTACACAGCACAACTAACATACCCGACTTTACGGCTGAAGCCGCCTCTTCCCTGCTGCCCCCCCACCCCCCCCATGGCTCTCTTTCTGCTCCTCTCTCTTTTACTTCTCAGTCTAGATGCTGGTTCCCTTATCCTCTGAGAAACTGCTACTGACAAAGGAGAATGAACAAGGAAATCTTCCTCTGAACATGTGAACATGTAATGCACAAGTTCTCTCCACAAACCTGTTTGTACAGACTACAAATGCATGGTAAGTGACAAGCTCAGTAAAGATTTCTGCTCAAGATATGCAAATTTTAGAGGCCTGATTTAAATATATGAAGACACACTGGGAAGCCTGGAGAGCACTCAGTGGTTAAGGACACCATGAAAGGGACACACGGCAACTTTCCAAGGATGGCAGGGAGCGGCTCCTTTGCTCCTGTGGGGGCTTCTCCATGGGTATAGTCAAGATTTCTGCACACCTCTTTCATAAGCAGAGGCAGAGCGTGTGCACTGCCAATTTGGTCACGTACTGACGTGTCTATTTCCCTGAGACTGTCCGGCTGGGGGGTGGAGTGCAAGGATGGGCGAGAGGAAGCAATAGGCTGCAGACGCTCTGCAAACAATCTATATTTTTACCCAAACTGTGCCAGCATCACACGCATTGTTTTATGTGCTGCTTTTAAGAGTGAGGTCTCTCCACATGCTTCTTGTTTTCACCACAATACCCCAAAAGATCATTCTGAGGACCTCATGAGTATAAGCATGCTTTTCTCGATTTTCACAAAATTTGAGCCTTAAGATCGTTAAGTCCCACAACATCTGCTGTCCACTGTTATAAGCGTGTGTGTGCGTGTGGGGGGGGGGAGGGGGGTGCAGAGAAGCTGACCTCATGATTCTCTGTGTTTAAACTTAGTTTATTTAAACACACCTCCCTGGAGGGAAGCAGGCTAATTCAGTGTCAGAAGACTGTTTTAGCTGCAGGCATGAGTTCAAATTTGAAGTCAGATTGTAGACTATATACAGTTAAAATCCCCACCAAATGGACAGCCCACTCCAGGGTTCTAGAGACTTCCTATCTGGATAGGTGGTAGGTGCTGAACTAATAGCCCAGTTCCATTTCACTTGGGAAGTGGGGAGGGCTCAGATATAAAACCTCCACCAAATGGTTACAGTCTGGGTATTTAAAAACACCATGAATGGAGCCTGAGCACCACTGAGTCCAACGGACCCTTTCCAGTTCTGACAGCATCCGAACAGCTGACTGCTCCCATGGGCCCTGTGACATACTTACTGTCCTGGTTCTCCTCTTTCTCTGCTAGCTCCTCATCTACTGTGCTTTACACATTAGAACCATTCATTCAGGGCCGGCTGAGTGGCGTGTTGGTTAAGAGCTGGCTTGGGACGCCAGAGGGCCCCGGTTCGGATCCCACATATGAGGGCCGGTGACACTGCCCTCTACAGCTAAGATGCTGAACAACAGCTCAACCTGGAGCTGGGCTGCCGTGAGTCGCCGGAGATGGCGTAGGCTGCAGCCCCTGTGGCAGTGGGTTGCCATGGGCTACCGTGTGTAGCCAGCAGCCAGCGTGAGCGGCCAGCAGCCGCCGTGAGCGGCCGTCCAGAAGCCGGCGACTGATCTGCCTCGCCCGGGAAGAGCGCAATGATGGTGCCAACTTGGGCCAGTGAAGCAACGTCCTCCACAACTAGACTGAAGAACAAAACGACAGCAACTTGTCTGTTCCCCTTCCCCCAATTCCTCAATAAAAAATCTTTAAAAAAAAAAAGAACCATTCAGTGCTGGACCCTCTTCTTGTCTCACCCGCACACTCTCCCAAGGGTTAAAGTTCTAACTATATATGCTAACAAGTCTGAAATGTCTCTCTCTGCCCCAGCCCTCTCTTTGGAGCTCCATGCCTCTATTTCCAACTATCTTCTTGGTATCCTGGATATCTCAGACTTAAAAAAAAAAAAAAAGACATCCAAAATGGAACAATTGCTACTTCCCCACAAACCTGCTTCTTCTTCAGTGTCCCCCGTTTTAGAGAATAGGACCACCATGCAGCCAGTGGCTCATGATACAAACCTGGGGTCACCATGGGTATCTTCCGCATTCTCCACATTCAATTATCAAGTCCCATGGTTCCTAGTTCCAAAAAATCAAACCCATTCTCTTCTTTCAACCTCTCCTGCCATCACCCAAATGCACCCGTATCTCAAATGCAACGGCCTCCTCGAGAAGGTGGCCCCATCACACCACCCTCCTCATAGCAGCCAACATGCCTCCACACACCCCTACCTGTGACAAGCACGTTTGATTTAAACCCTTTAATGTTTCCCAGGAACTACAATAAACTTCCCCATTGGCGTGCTCTCCTCCCACTGCCTCTCTCTCTCCCCTTGTGCCATTCACCTCCTTTTACTGTGCTCTAGACATGCTGACCTCCTAACTAAGTTCTCGCTTCTTTAGGCCTGTTTCAATAGCTCTTCCTCAAGACGACCTGCCTAGACCCTCAGAGTAGGCGAGGGCCCCATTACCTGCTTTCATGGCATCGTGGACTTTTCCTTCAGTCACTAGTCATGATTGTAATTATAGGGTCGTCTGTATACTTTTTTTCATTTAACTTGTTTCCCTGACTAGATTTCATGAAAGCCAGAAACATGCTTCTGTAATTTATCACACATCCCCCCTGTGCCTGGAACAGTGCATGGCTCACCCAAACAGGGTACAGTGAGCTGAGGCAATGAATGAGGGGTTAGTCAACTGTGTTCCCTGAACCTCAGGGACAAGCAAAAGCCAGTCAAGAGCCCAAGTGGCCAAAGCCAACACCCTCACCCTGGCCTCGCAGCAGCACCCGCCTACTCTCCCCTCCGCATGGAAGTACTTCCCTCTTGTCCTGGGTGATACCCCCACTCCCACCTCACCATTTCTGCTCCTTGGAAGCCTTTTCTGGCTTCTAAAAGCCACCACAGACCACAGTCCTGCCTTTTCTCCTTTTATATTCCCTCCTTTAAGGAATCTCATTCAGACTCAAGGCTTCAAGTAAAATCTAAATGTTGATGTCTCTTGAATTTATGTTTCCATCCACAAATTCTCCGAAACTCCAAACTCCTATACCCAACTACTTACCTGACAAGCACCTCCCACTGCACTGGCGGACAGAAATCTCAGCAGTAGCATGTTTAAAACAGGACTCTTAATCCTCCTGACTCCTGTATTAGCTCATCTCCTAGTCTTCCCTGCCTTAGTGGATGACACCATAGCCACACAGCTGCTCAAGCCAAACCCAGGACTCAGTCTTGATTCCTCTTTCCCGTAGCCCTCACATCATCTTTTTTTAGTAATCTTGTGGGGGCTGTGCCTCTAAATGATGTCTCCTGATCTGTCCTGCTTCTCTCCATCTCATGCAAATGTCCTGTGGCAGGAACGAGTGCAGCCTGCTGATGCAACGGGAAGAAAGCCAGCAGGGCTGGGCTGCGATGGGGCCAAACTTCTACTGCGGCTTGGAGCCGGCAGCGAACCCGCTGCTGCCCTGCTTTTGCCTCTGCTGTCCCCAAGCCTTCTCCCTCACAGCAGTTAGATGGATTCCTTCCTTCCTCTTCCTTCCTTCCTTCCCCTTCCTTCCTTCCTTCCTATCTCCCTCCCTACCTCCTTCCCTCCCTCCTTTCCTTCAGTAATTGACCTGACATGTGCTTTTTAATATGTGTTAATTAATTCCTCTTTGAATAGGTAATACATGAATATAATAAAAATTCAATTTGTATAAGGTAATAGTCAGCAAAAAGTCTCCCATCCCATTCTCAGTTACCCTCCCCGGAGGCAAAGCAACCACCACTACCAGTTCTTACATATTCTTGAGAGTCTGTACATACACAAGCAATTATGTTTATCTCCCAGAAGGAAATTTTAAAAATGTAAACCAGATCATATCACTCCTTTGCTTAAAACTCTTCAATGCCTTCCCATTACTTTTACAATAAAATCCCAACTCCTTGCAGAGGCCTACTGGCCCCCACCTGCCTCTGCTCCCCACGTGCAATTGCTCCAACCGCTGCATTTCTGGTGCTCAGATCGGCTCAGTTTGTTCCCACCTCTCCAACCCCACCACCGCATTTCTGGTGCTCAGATCGGCTCAGTTTGTTCCCGCCTCCAGGGCTGACGTGGTTCTCTGCAACCTGGACACTTTCCTCCTGCTCTCTGAATGGCTGGCCCTCCGGCCAGCTTTCATCTGCTCCCAGATGCGCGCCCCCATCCCTACTTGCAGCCCCCGCCCCTTGCCCCCGCTCATTCTGTCCTTCTTTACATCATGGCACTTACTCCCATCAGAAAGCAACTTTTCATATGTTCCCTTGTTCACTGCATCTCCCCCCCCAGGGAATAAAAGCACCGTGTGGTCAGTGACTTGGTCAGTTTTATCTCCTGCCAGTCCTCTGGAACTCAATAAAGATTAGTAAGTAGACAGAGTAAATAAATAATGTGAATCAACATTTGACTCCTTAAAAATAGAGAAATATTACTTCTAGCAATAAAAGTATATTTAATGCTGGTAAATGTGCTCTCGCCCCACTCCTGAAGAGGACCACCACCTCACAGTCCACTTCCTGGGTGAACAGGGTACAGTGAGCAACCTAAAAACTACTGTCTGCCTGGGGAATATTCCCTTTTTTGGCAGTAGCAGGTTTACTTTCCTAATTATGCTTTTCTATTGCCATTATTAACATGAGCCTGTATTTGCTGAGCTCACTGCGAGGCAACCCAGAATGTCCGAGATGGCATCAGGTGCTCTCCTGGAATTACAACCTTACTGTAACTCGTGACCATAAATTCAGTAGATAATGAAGAACTGAACATAAATCATAGATTCTCACTGACACTCATTTTCTAGCCTACCCTACTTTGGTATTTCAGTCAATTACCCCAGATTCCATGGAAAATTAGTTCTGGGATAACAGTTCAGTTCAAGGAAGAGCAATTTAATTGATGCAAGAGTATTAACACAAACTCGGCCCTTTAATTTGTAAATCTGGCCCTTTCCCCCCTCCTGGGTGAATCTGTAACACGGCACTGCACAGCTCTTGGGGGCACATATCATCCTGCGTATTACTCACAAGGACACACAGACTCCCTCATGCTGACTCACAGCTGCCATCTCCCAGGGGATACTGGGCTGACATGGTTCGAGAAGCGAGTGTGAGTGTGGAGAGCGGCAGCCTGCGGCTGCACAGCAGGCATCCTTATAATCCAGTGAATCAGCTCCTCCAGACACACCTGGGCTGCTGCTGGCCTGAGCTTCCTCCACCCACAGGAAATGTCTTCAATGGCAGGAGCCACTGCCTGTCACCTCCCATGCCACGGCCCAACAACAACCCATCTCCTGCATCAAAAGCCGTTTCTTGACTGGTGCTTAACAGAAAACTTTGGCCAGAGGAGCATCGAACACCTGCCTGGTACGCTTCCCCAGCTCCCCGGCAGCCCCTCCTACTTTCCGGGGGGGGGGGGAGGGGGAACTCATCAGAATACGTGAAGAGGCCCAGCTGGCGGCTGGCTGCCATGAGAGCGGGCCAGTGGGTGGCGATCCCCACAGGTGGCCAGTGGCATCTGTCCCCCAGCCGACCCTCAGGTACTGCACATTTTAGCATGAACAACAGTTGGTGAGGCCCCGAGATCACGTACAAGGAGGTACCCAATGCAAACAGGCACTCCTTGTCACCCTCTCCTTCCAACTATGTCTAGGCACTGTGTTGGGGCAGAGAATAAACTAACAGTACAGGTAGCTCTACCTCTCAACTCCACAGGTGACAACAGAGAAACAACACCCGTCAGGTTGCAGGACGGAATAAGCAACGGGGTCCTCCCAAGATCACACCATCCCGAGTAAATGCCAGTGGGCTTCCCATACCCACCACACCTCCATTCCTACCCTCTGCCCACCTCCTCCCAGCTCCCTTCTCCACTTGGTTTTCCTCCTCTTTCTCTCTCCAGGTGCCTCAGTACCTATGGTTGCCTTCACTCCTGATCTGCCAGTGGAGGGGGCTTCTGGACGGCAGGCTCAAGGGCAGCCCAAGTTTGGTGAGGCTGGTGAGCGTCGACACCAAGCGGCTTCTACACGTGCACCTGTCACCCATCTGCAGAGCCCACAGGAGAGGCCTCTGTTTCCTACTGAGTCCTGCCTAGCCCTGCACAGGGAAGGGAAAAATGTCTGTACAAATAAGATGTGTAAAGGGGAGCAATTTCCTGGAGAAGCCAGTTGATCCAATTAGTTTAGGCACCTCTCCAATGAATCACAGGGCTGACTCATGCACCCTTTCCAGTTTTTGGCCCCTGAACTTTGTTTCAATATTTCATGGTCACTTTCAGCTGCCCAAATACGCAGTGTGACAAGGACCTTACAGCTCCTCCCACCAGCAGGGAGAGCACCATCTCTCAGCACTTATTCTCTGCCCACCCAGCACTTGTTTCTTCTGAGTCTGGGTCTCATGCCCTCCGTGGGTCCTGACCCAGGGACCCAGCTCCTTAGCGGCATGGCTTTCTGTCTTGGAGACTGAACAGTTCTAGTGCCCAGGTCTAGTGACACCAGGCACTGTCTGTGTGTGTGAGAGCCAACAGCCCACGAGCACTGTGCAAGGGCTCGGGTTAGTGGGAAGATGCACTGGCTCTAAACGGCCTTGTCCATATCTGCCTTCCAAATACAAGTTCTCTTTTGGTAACTCGAGCACAGTACCGACCAATACTGCAGAGCTTGTGTTGGTGTCTGTCACAGTCTTACTCAGGGTCACTGCCAGCAACAGGAGAGCAAAACGTGAAGTGGTGAGGCTTTTCTTCCAGTCTGTCTCTCCAGGGCCCAACAGCTGAGGAGCAAGGGCTATCGTGCGATCTTATTCAGAACCTTGGTCTGCTTAGGAAAAAGCACTTTCCAGAAGCAGAAACAAACTTCCCTGATATTGATCTCTTCAGAGGAAAGGTGCTATAGAAATCTCATGTAATAAATAAAGGATGCTGGCTCCAGTCTCGGGCTGGCAGTCCAGCAAGGAAACAAAGCTACCAGGCTCAGGCGTCAGAAGCATGTACTGGTCATCTGTGCACTGTTCACAGCTCGGGTCTAGTCGCCGGAAGACGAGAAGGAAAGAAGTCACTGGTTCCTGTCGTTAGACAGTTGGAGACACACAGAGAGGAAAACAGCTGGAGGACGCAAGGAGCAAAGCAAGAAATCAACTGCAAATAAAATCAATACAACCCAGCTCTGTGTAAGGAATCAGGAGCATGGAGGGGAGGTCAGCCACATAAGGTATCCAGGAGGGGGGGTCAGTTTTCACAGAAAATGAGGACATGAATTAGCACTTAGGAGAAAATGGAAATGTACAAATCAACAAGCATTAAGAGCCACTGTGTTTCCCATTACCTAGGCACAGTGGGAGACAAAAAGGTGGCAACACTGGGCCCTGCCCTCCAGAAGCATCTATCTAGATGGAGTGACAAGTGGCGCATGGGACACAACTGAAAACAGTGCATGGGGATGACTCATTGGCACCCTCTCAAGTGCTTCTGACACAGTAGGTCACAAAAATTTTTACCAGTCCATGCTCAATAAAAGGCATCTCTGAAATGTGGGGGTGCCATGGGCTACGTGGCTGAAAACAGAGACAACTCATTTTGTAGTCATCTCCTCACTGTTTAGTTCACACCATGGGCCAGTTTGAGGACATGAAAAAGTGGTGGGATTCTGGGAACTCAACAGACCTGGGCTCAAATGCCAGGTGCTCCTTTAGCCTTTCCGGGTTACTTCAAAGCTTGAGTTTTCACCTCTGTAAAAACAGAGCGCCATTTGTCCAACAATGCTTCTATAAGTGTCAAATGATATCACGCATCCAGCACACAGCAATTGTTCAGTGGAACAGTTCTTTCTCCTTCCCCCAGAGGATCAAAACTACAATGGTACAGGGTTCACTCCTTCGTCCAATTTTTACGAGGCATCACTACATGCCAGCAACTGCAGTAGGAGCTGGGAGCCGCCAGAGAGCACACTATGGTCCCTGCCCTCCAGTGCTTATGGTCTGGGAAGGACAGATGTGTAGACAGACAATTTCAATATGTTCTGAGAAGTGTAGCAACAGAGGCCAACCATGAACTCCTCAGAAGAGAAGACTTTTGGGCAGTCTCAGAAGGAGACTGATTAGCAGGTGGAGGGTTTTGTTAAAGAGGACCCCAGGTTTCGTGAGGGCCACTGATGAAGAAAACTGTGGCGACAAACACTGAGGCCAGGCTGGCAGTCCTGTGCTCCGCCTTGTCCTTGAGGTCCCCACACCAGTTCTTTATCCCTGTGAATGGACTTGCCACTGCAGGAGCGAGGGTGCTAGAAAGCCACAGCCACTGTGCTCAGATATTGGAAGAGCGACCTTGCAGGAGAGGAGAGGAAGAGGAAGATGATTCGTGACAGCTGCTCTGAGGGCAGAGTGGGGAGGAAGGAGCACACACAAGGAGGCTCGTTTTCTTCCAGGGGACGAAGTACCTAGTCAGTGCGCGCTGCCTGACAACGAGACGTGCCACACTCCCTCCAGGCTGGAGAGGCGCATGGTGACTGGATTACCTGCCAGGGCAATGGGAATGTGGTTTCTGCTGTGTAAGTTCAGGGGGCTGGACTGACACCAGGATGGAATACTTCTAAGTCCCTCAAGGGCTTAGATTCTACATCAGAGAGTAACAGGTTTGTTAGGTAGGAATGGTGTGGTTACACACAGGTCTGTGACCTCCAAAGAGCCCTTCTTACTCATGTGCAAGATGTTCTAACCCATGAATATAATACGTCTCTCTGTTTATTTAAGCCTTATTTAATTTCTCAACAATGTTTTCTACTTTTCAGCATACATCTTTTGTTAAATTTATTCCTGAGTGTTTTAATTTTTGCAAATACACCCATCCCCAAAGTTGAGTATTTAATTAAACCATAAACATATCAAATAATTTTAATTAGACCAAGCAAGCAATGCCACCCTAATAGTATAGATGTCTTGTCTGATTTCCCTCCCTCTACAAATAAAAATTCAAGGCAGAAAAGTATGTAAAAATAAATAACGCTAAGGTTCTTTATCTAGAACTTGTTCCTTCAGCCAAATATTCCACTGGGGAACCCTCGGGCTGCACATGTGCCCTGGCTTCAGGGATTTGCAGGGAGACTGACCCAGACATCCTCCCACTCCCCGCGTGGGCCTGCTATCCAATACTACTACAAAAGGACTTTTCCCAACGGATGGCCAGCAGGCTCACCAGAACACCACATGTCTTTGACTTCTCATTTTTTCTTGTCCGTTATTAGTCAACACTGACTGGGTGCCCACTGCAGGCCCCATCCTCTAACGGGGGCTATGGAAAGCTACAGAACAGCGCGTGGTGCTGGCCCTGAGGATTTTAGCAACTGGCAGGGGATAGCAAGTCCAGGGGAGGAAGGCATGTATTAAACATTCAGAAGATGTGAATCCCTAAGTGACAGAGAATGGAGTTGACCAGATCTGATATAAAACCTCTATAATGTAGACCATCTCATTTGAAATTTCTAGTAATTCTATTTGCTCTTAAATTACCTTTGTGTTTCCTATGAAAAAATGAGCTATTAAGTATACAGGCAGTATATCAAACTTCAGGGTTATATTAGAATTACCTGAAAAACAGTTTTTGCTTTCTAAATAAGTATCTCCCTCTATCCAGGGACTCTGAAGTGCTGGTCGCAGGCCCTCATTTTTTTAAGAGGCACTGCTCCCGAGGGAATCACAGTAAGAATCTATTAGGAAGACTGAGTGTCTGCTAACAGATATCTGCTTACAAGGTACTGAACACAAATTAGTTTTAATTACGCACATTAAAGGCCCTGGGAAGGACATTTCTTTAGCAAAACTCTGTGAACAATTGGTTATCAATTTAAAAGAAAAAAATGTAAAACCCTATTATTTTTACCCAAATCCTTTGTTTTTATAACTGGTCTAATTTGGTGACAGCTTGCCATGAAGGCACCATACATGAGTTCCCAGTCTTGGAGCAAGGCCTTGGAGGCCACACTAAGAGGAGGCTAAAAGAATCAGGTGTATTAATTTGGAGGAAAGACCAAGAAATCTCCTGGGTACTTCAGGAGGGAGAAGTTGGGTTCAGTGGGGACAACAGAGCAGATGACAAGGGAGAGACAGGCAAGAAGATGTGATGAGGAGCTACAGTTAGTGGGGCTGACACACACGCTGACGGGAGGGGTGGGCCTGCTGAGAGCAGCCATACTGGTCAGACACTCTTCAGCAGTCTTCGGGTTTTAGACCAAAGGCTGCATAAAATACAGTATTTAGTACACAGGTGTGATCTGAGACTAGTGGCAACCTTTCTGGTCTCTGTTTCCTCATTTATTTTAAAAAATGGAGTTGGATTAAATGATTGCAAGGTTCTTTCTAATCCTGACGGTATTTATCTACCCACAAATTTTTATGATTTTATCTTGTAGTAAAAGTATTTAATTCAAACAGCATTTTCAAGCATCTCTCAGTGAGGTTTGCTTTCATTACCTCAAGTAAGAATAACCCAGAACAGTATCTTGGGTATCTGTTATGATACTGATTTGAGAAAAAGGGGTACTCTAAGGTCACCAGTTTTTCCCACTACAGCTAGACAGACACATTACATATGATTATGAAAAATGGGAATATGCTTCAACTGTAAACAGAAATGAATCCATGGGATGGCAAAACTCTTTAAAACACAGCTTTGTTGACCTTTTATGCCACATGGTAGCTCACTATGGGCTCTATCATCTGTTTTGGGGGAATGTATTTGAACATTTCCTTTATTCTCTAAAATACATTCAACAGCTACAACTATACAATTTGTTGGGGTGAGGAGCACAGGTAGGGGACAGTTGTGAAATATCTACAGCTAAATTACACTCCATGGTAAAGGACTGAATGTTTTCTATCTGAGGTCAAGGAGAAGGAGGTCTAGTCTCAACACTTCTTTAAACATTATGCTAGAGAGATCCTAGCCAGTGCAATAATGCAAGAAAAAAACAAAAGAGGCATTTAAATTGGAAAGGAGTGAAACTGCCTTTATTTGCAGATGACATAATCATGGATGTAGAAAATTCTAAGGAATCTAGAACTAGTAAGTGAATTTAAGCAAGGTTGCAGGATAAAAGGTCATGTATAAAAACTGACTTATTTTGAAGTGGCAGCAAAGAATATTCTGAAAATAAGATTTAAAAATTCTATTCACATTGGCATCAAAAAATTAAAACACTCAGGAATAAATTTAACAAAAGATGTATGCTGAAAAACAGAAAACACTGTTGAGAAACTAAACAAGGCTTAAATAAACAGAGAGATGCATTATATTCATCGGCAAACTGCGGCTCTTTGGGTACGTTCCGTCTCAAAAGTTTGCTGACCCCTGGAAGAGCCAATCCTGTCCCTCACAACAATCTAAAAATTATTTGAGAGCCATAAATATATTTTTAAAAATAAGGAAAATTTAAAGTAATATTATAAATGAAACTACAGTAGTTTTATTTTCATTTTCAATTTTACTTCAGAGCCACATGTACGTACCCCAAGAGCCGCATGTGGCTCGCAAGCTGCAGCTTGCCCACCCCTGGCGGCTCTTCCATCTCAAAAGTTTGCCGACCCCTAGTTTAGAATATTGTTAAGATGGTATTTCTATAAATATTTTCTAAATGCGAAAAATATTTGAGGTATGAACAAATTCTTCACAAAAGAAGATACATGAGTGGCCAAAAGCATATAAAAAAAATAATGCCTAACATCACTGGTCATGAGGGAACTGCAATATATCACAATGACGCAGTACCACCTAACCACCAGAATAGCTAAAGTTAAAAAGAATGACAATGTTAAATGTTGCAAATTTTAGAGAAATTAGAACCCTAATACACTGCTGATGGGATTTTCTTAAAACGTTAAATGCACACTGGTCATTCAACCTGGCAATTTCACCTCTATATATCTACCCAAGAGAAATTAAAATATATGTCCACACCAAAACTTGTGCATGAATATTTACAGCAGCTGTATTCATAATATCCCCAAACTGGCAACAACCCAAATGTATGTCTTGTGGTAAATGAATAAACAAATATGGTATTATCCATACAATGAAATACTACTCAACATTAAAGAAGAATGAGCTACTGATAGGTAACAACATGGATGAATCTCAACAACATACTCTGTAGACAGACACTCAAGACCATATACATACTGCATGAATCCATTGATATTACAATTCTAGAAAAAGCAAAATCATACTGACAGAAAGAAGATCAGTAGTTGCCTGGGGCTGGGGTAGGGGACAGTAGAGATTGACTGAAAAGGGGCAGAAGGGAACTTTTTGGGGTGACGGAAGTATTCTAAAATTTGAATTTGGTGATAGCTGCACAACTTAACTTATTAAAATGCACTAAACTGTAAAAATAGGTGAATTTTATGGTTTATGAATTGTATCTAAAAAAAAATCTGTATACCACCTCACTCCGGTCAGAATGGCTATCATCAATAAATCGACAAACAAGTGCTGGAGAGGATGTGGAGAAAAGGGAACCCTGGTGCACTGTTGGTGGGACTGCAGATTGGTGCAGCCATTATGGAAATCAGTATGGAGGCATCTCAAACAACTGGAAATGGAACTACCGTATGACCCAGCAATTCCACTCTTGGGTATCTGTCCAGAGAAACCCAAGATGCTAATTCAAAAAAATATATGCACCTCTATGTTTATTGCAGTGCTATTTATAATAGCCCATCAATAGACAACTGGATTAAGAAACTGAGGTACATTTACACAATGGAGTATTACTCCGCTATAAAGAAGAATGAAATCATACCATTTGCAACTATATGGGTGAACCTAGAGAATATTATGCTAAGTGAAATAAGTCAGTCGGAGAAAGACAAATACCATATGATCTCACTTATATGTGGAATCTAAAGAACTGAATAAATGAGCAAAGTAAACAGAAATAGTCTCATAGATATAGAGGAAAAACTGATGGTTGCTAGTTGGGAGGGGGTGGGGATGAGGGAGAAGGGGGAGGGATTGACAGCACAAATATGTAACTACAATACTGCCACAGAGATATATGAAAGACAGTTTGGGGAATATAATTAATAATGTAAATATTTTATAGGGTGTCAGATGGACACAAGTCTTGTTAGGGAGACCACTTCATGGATGGGGTAGAGGCTTGATCACTGCACTGTACACCTGAAGCTAATGTTGTATAATACTGTATGTCAACTGTAATTGAATATATATATATATAGTCACGGGACATGGAGTATAGTGCGGGAGTGGAGTCAAGGGAATTGTAATAGATACGTATGATATGGAGGGGAGTGGGGCAGCGGATTGGGGGAGGAGGGTTGTCACTTTGAGGGGTAAAAAGTATAATGCACTGTGTTGTACAGCTGAAACTAATTAAAAAATTTATTTCACAATAAAAAAAATCTGTAAAAAAAACCACACACACTTTGCTGGGCAAAGAATTAACTGAAACTACTCTTGGAACTAAAACAAAAAAAAACCACCAATAATTAATTTCCTTTTGCAATAATCCATTTTTCTCCCCATAAAAAAGTATTTTAAGTAGGGTAACCTACCCAAATAGCTTTGAGAAAGTTATTGTGCTGTTATGGCTGCTAAGATTGGACTACAGAAGTAGTTGCAAATTTGCTATCCAGATAGGAAATATTTCACTTCATGGGACAAGGGTCTTCTGACTTATTTGTCAGTAGGGTATGAGTGGGGACGTGACACGGGCTTCAGTAAATGTGCTCTGCACATCTTTTAAAAGCTCGGTCTCTGATTGCTGTTTCGTTGGGGAGGGGAGCTGGTCATGCCTCTGACATCTCTCTACAGCTCTGCCAAAGGACATATGGGACAGTGCTGAACGAATGGACTACGTATAAATACATGGAGTTAGTGCTCAGTAAAAGGTTTGATTTGTTTTGCTCTAACACTTCAACTTGCAATTTATGGAGGAGTAGCAGAGGGACTAAACTGTTAGGTTTTAGACTAGAGCTCTTACACATTCAAGATTAAATGGGGAATACAGATAGCATACTCTTGTTCAGGTACAAGTATAGTGAGAGTAAAAGAAAGGGAGCAGGAAGGGGGGAAAATTCTCTCAGAATGCCTCCAGATTTCCAATTACCCTTAGCTCTCACACATGTAATAATAGCACCCATCAACAGGTTTTCTTTCTTTTTTTTTTTTGCTTTTGGGACAGTGGGCAGGGCACCTCCTTCTCTTGAGCCACAGGTGACATACAACCAACTGCTGCCTTAGAAGCACTGGGGAAACTTGAGGCTCTCGCTGCCAGACTTAGCATAAAAAGCAGAAACTCCGACAAGGTAGGGGCCTTGGTAACCACACTCTCTGTGTAACACAAGGCAGAGCACGGACTCTCCACTCAAGCAATCATGGTAACACCTAACAGCCAAATCAACGGGGGTCATGATAAAGGATCTCAGGTGTTTCCCCTGATAGCAGGGTTTCTGATGGATCCGGACTAGAACTCTGTACGTGGACTAAGGCCTTTCCTAAGAACATACTGCCTGGTTCTCTTTCAGAGTCATAGGACAGGATGCCAAAGGTTCCCGACAGGTTCAAATCACACGTGGACTAGAGTTAAAATAAAGGCACAGACATGAAGGCTTATTTGTGATCTCTGATGCTGCTGAAATGGGCCAGCCTGGAAATCTCATGTCACCACCATGTTTTGTAATCACCACAGCTCCTTGCCCCACACTGAGCCTTAGGATATCACTATTTGTTCACTGTGCAGTCCGCTATAGTGGCAGGGATGGCTGTGACACACGCATATTATTTTACACTTAAGTGAATCAGTTCACATATTCCTAGATCATTCCTCTAAAAAGAGTCAAGACCCACCTGGTTTTCCTGTGTGCATAATTTAAAAAAAAATACAGTCAAATTAGACTGTGTTGACCACAGTCAAAACCACTGATACCTTCTCACTGCAAACCAAGGTCCAAACCCTGTGGCCTGGAATCTTGAATACTTTCTCTTCCTTCTAGTGCGCTCTCCTTCCTCAACCCAAAGGATGCATCAAGCTGCCAGCTGCCAGAGGTCACTCCCTTTCAGAAATCAGCTTTGTCCACGCATTCCCTCTTTCCCCACGTCTAAGTTCCACCTTTCCTTGTGGAAACCTGTCCTAATCTCTCCCTCTCCATATTCCCGTAACTTATGGCTTGCACCTTGGTTAAAACTCTTCTGGTAGGCTGCTCTGGATGTCAGTTATTTTATGTATGTATTTGCTTTCCTCTCAGGCCTAGCAACTCCCTATTTTAAATGCATATTAAAATCACCTTGGGGATCCTTGGAAAAGTGGCTGTTTCCAGGACTTGGCAAAGGTAAGTACAAATGCACCCAAAATAACATCTTATTATTCTAGAAAGCATGGAAATGCTAAGAGAGAGAGAGAGAAAAAAAAAAAGATAGGGAAAAGGGGGAGGCATGTCACAAGGACACAGGAGTCAGCTTGAAGGAACTTCCACCAGCCAAATTTGGGATCATTTGAGCACCAAAATAAGTAATGAATTATAAACCACTAAAAAATATAAGAGCTCATGAGTCTATACCAATCGTAAATAAATGGGGGGAAGAGGGTTTCACTTACTGAATGCCAAACAGTAAATATAGAAGGGCTAGAGTTAGAAAATCATCATTTTGAAACCATCATAGTAAAGACTGGTTTAGGCAACAATTATCAATGGGTGCTAAACCTAGGAGACATTTTTGATGAAGACTGGGACATTTACATGGTCGCAAAGTATTTTCCCACAGATTGCTTACTACCTGTAAGGTTAAAGATAGCAGCTATACAGTGGAGACACCGAACAGTACCTTGACTGGGTGAGTGAATCACAATTAACATCAACACTGAGAGGCTGATGGTCATGTGTGCTTCCCAGTGTAAAGCCCTGAGAAGTACACAGTACCACTTACATAGTATTCTGCCTGGGAATATGTACCCTGAATCTCACCATGAAGAAACAGCAGGCAAACCCAAAATGAGAGATGTTCTATTAAAAAAAGCTGTGGATGGGAAGGTTGGGGGTGGAGGGATGTGGTATTCAAAAATGTTAATATCATTAAAAACAAAGAAAAGCTGTGAAAATGTTCCAGGTTAAAAGAGTCTAAAGAGACCTGACAACTAAATGCAATACCTGATCATGGAATGAATTCTGTATTGGAGGAGAAAAAAATGCTCTTATAAAGGACACTATTGGATCAACTGACAAAACTGGAATATGTATGAAAGATTTGATTAAAGCATTGTATCAGTATTAATTTACTGAAGTTGATAACTGTGCTGTGGTTATATAAAATATCCCTATTCTTGGGAAATATTCATTGATGTTTATAGGGGAAAAGGACCGTGATGTCTGCAACTTACTCTCAAATGGTCCAGGAAAAATCTTTTAATTTCCAAATTAAAAATTAAAAACAGTACCTGGAGACCTTCTCTGATTTCATGGTTTAGAGGAAGGCCCAGACATTCTATTTTTGAAAAGCTTCCCAGGATTGAGAGCTGCCTAGAGCAGGGGTTCTCAGAGTGTGGTCCTCAAACCAGTGGCAACGGCATCTCCTGGGAACCTGTTAAACACGCACAGGCCCGCTGCCTCAGCACTTCCAGGGATAGGGCCACAGTCTGTCTTCCCATGCCTTCCATGGAATTCTGATGCCCACTAAAGTTTGAAGCCGCTGACCTAGACTATGAGCTCCTACATTCTCTATTTCTAGCTCCTATAGTCCCACAACACCTAGCAAAATGCTTTGTGCCTAGCTATATCTCAATAAATGCTTGCTGACCTTAGTTCGACAGTGAATGATAAGGCAGAAATGACCACTGAGGTACTTGGAGATGATAAACTACTCTACAGATCCCAGCTAAAGCATCCCTCTGAGTTTCTAAAGTGAATACAAAATTTATTTTGAAAGCAATAAAGGAAGTCAGATTACTCAGGAGGTTAGTAAAAGCACTGTTGTCCCCAAAGGGAGCATATCAGCTTACAGTTTGTTAAGTCATTGTCAATTTAAAATATGCGATAACTTATACAAGCTATTAGACTGGTACTTAAAAATTAATTCAGTGGTTCTGGGAAACAATGCATAGCGATTGAAAAGCCACGCCATGTGTATTGTGCAGGACCTGCTCAGAACACATAGCGCTCACATGGCTGTGATGGGGCCAGGGCCCAGGTCTGACTAGGACGGCCAGATCTCAGAAGAACACTCTTTAGATGGCATTGGGAGAGACAAGACTCCTACAATGAGAATGGGCTGATCAATTTGCCTACTGAATAGAAAATGAAACAAGTAAATCCATTATTATGCAATTGTTTTCTATCTTGAGAGGTTAAACTGTTGAAAATACTCTAGGACAGAGGGTATCATCCCAGCCTCACCACATGCCTTTCCTAATTGGCACCCTGAAAGATTTCACAGGAAAAGGGTGTTACTTTGGTATTGTTGATTTAAAGGTTATCTTCTCACAGCGAGGCAGAGGAGAATTCATCTTCAAAATTCACCTACTTATTGAAAAGCCATGGAGTGTCTTGGCAATTAACAATTCCTATCACCTCTAGCTGTTCCCTATGTGAGAAGGCTCAGAACTCGTCTTACAAATTGCTCTTTTGAAGATCAAAGGGAGGCTGAAATGTGTCTGTGCGTGCTCTCCATGAGACTGTAATTTAATGGAATTTTTAGAGAAGGCTTGCTGGCAGTATTTGGATGACAGCCCCGGGGCAGAGGATTCAGGGGAGCTTGGCCATTCTTCCCTTTGGAGCATCTTCCCTGTCTTTAATTGGCACCTCATTAGAAATTAATGAAAATGACATCCTCTGTTCTTCCTGCTCTAGGCATCGAATGCTACAAAAAGGCCCATCACAATTCATAACACATTCAATTTATATAGCAATGGCTCTTAAGCATTATTTATGAGATGTGAATTTCTTGTCAGCAGTTAATAACCTGTACAGAGTGGAAGGGGAATGGAAAAAAGATTGTGAATATGTGTGTGTGTATATATATATATATATATATATATATATATATATATATATATATATTTCACCCCCCCCTTTCCCCCACAGTGGAGAAGTGTTCTGTTTGAGTTCAAACTACCTTCTTGAGTCTTCACTTTCAGTAGTAAATGACTGTGTTTCCCTCCATCTAAAACCTTTCAGGGCGGTTAAAGGTCTAACACTCCAGATGCGTCCTCAAGGAAATAACTCTCCACTTCATCCTTTCCTGGAGAGATCCAAGCAGACAGGCAGGAGAAACACAAGAGCTATCTGTCACAGACAGTCCCACCGGCATATGTCTCCACTGCTGTCCCTCCTCTTCTGCAATGTGGCAGTTGCCTCAGTCATTTTTCTGGCATGTACGTGTAATGCTCTCAATGGGCCAAACTGAGCTCCTGGCTCTCTGGGAAGGCGACATCTGGAGGTACTGAAGAAAGCTCAAAATGTCCTTCTCCACCAGAAAAATCAAATCTCTCCATATGCAGACCCTCGGAATTGGGCACAAGCCAAGAGACTATGAGTGAGATCATTTAAAAAGGATGCACGTCTGTGGCTAACCCAATGGGCACTTAGAAATCCAGCCACCTGCCCAAGAGGTGAAGAGAACAGCAGAGTAATCCATACTTATCAGAGACAATCAAGCTGGCTTCACTTTAGGAGCAGGAAGATAGTCATCGAACATGTACTTCTAGATTTTTTTCCAGCAGTGCCTAAGACCTTAGGAAATTAGGTGCTTTGCATCGAAACGGAAGGTAAACGGGAGACTTGGTTACACCACCTCTGGATCTCTCAGCGCTAAACTGACTGTGAACTCTTACTGCTCACCTGACAAGGAGAGGAGATATTAGCCACTGCCAGAGGCAAGACAGCACACTTAATGGACCAACTGCCTGATCCACTAAGGCAAATCCTGTGTAATACCCCAGATTCAATGACTTTCAAGAAGGAAACAAGAACACAAGGTACTGGAAAACCCCATGATTCTAATTTAGGAACCACCAAAGGCCTGTGTTTGCAACAGGCGAAATGGTCAGTTAGGCTTCACAACACTGGCAACAGACGAAATCACTGAAATACCCCAACAGTTCCAAGGAAGACCAAAGCAAGTATTTGTACCACAAAAGATTAGATCAGGTCTTCCATATGGGCAAAGGTGGTTAGCCTCAGACCCAAGTTTCCTTGGCTAACCACAGTGCTCCCTCCTTACCTCACCAAGAACTTCAAGTTACCTGGAAGGGTTGATCAACAAGCAGCCTAAGGATAAGATTCTGGGCTCACCTAGGACATGCCACATGCATGAACACAACTGAAGTTTGAAAACTCTGCTAACAGCCTCTGCCCCCGCCTCTTACCCCACACCTCTCTTCTTTGTCCTTTCATACAAGCATCTAGGAGGAAACTAAATGCAAGCTGAAAAATAAAAACTTGTCCGGTGACGCCTGGACTCCCCATGCTGGTCCCCATTTCTGCAGTGAAATACATGCTTCAGTTACATACCACACACCCGAGTGTACAAGAAACAGATCCCTGGTCGTGACAGGAGCAGGAGTTCCAACTTTGTTTCCATGAGAAACTGGTACTCCCACATTTCCATCAGGGCAGATGAGTGAGGAACAAGAGCAGGGACGGCTGTCTCATCAGACGATGAATGATTCGGAGTGACTGTTCACTTCCCAGCTGCCGAGAGAAGCATCTATCCCTGACTGCCGGCACTAGCCCTTGTGGGGTATGAGACTACCCCGGGGTGGAAAGGAGGCTTCTTAAACTAACTCCTAGGAACAAAGAATATATATACAGGATTCTCAGAGGCGAGACCTAGGCCTTGAAGGCCTTAAAGCGTAATACTGTGCTTTAAAATCAGGAAATCAAATCAGAGACAGGACAATTATAAATCAGCCTAAAGGAGGGGAAGGAGGGATTGATCTAAATTTCATTCTACTGTGTGTCCGCATCAAGTTTTTAAAAACACATCACTGGGCAGAGATGTGCAAAGAGCTGATATTACACTGGCTACTAAAGAGGAAAAGGTTACTTTAAAGCTATTTCCAAGGGGTTAACTGACAATGAATTACGGTTCAAAGAAAGTAATTTTCTAATCAAACTTTAATTTAAAAGGGATATGGCGGGAGAAATCTTCCATTTATTATACATAGTAAGAAGCTCATTCAAAATTAATTTAATATCTGAATTTTATGGTACATGGCCCAGAATTTTGCTGGTTTGGTTAATTTCTAAATAAGTCATCACTGAGAAGGAACCCAAGTAATGTGCAGTGGGGAGTTGAGCGCAGTAAGCAATAACAAGGCGGCTCTAAAGGAGTGTTTCCAAGCAGTGAGGGTGTGTGTGTCAGAAATCCTCTACTCTGACTTCTCAGGCTCCAAACCTACAGCTCACAGGGGCACTCAGAGGAAGACAAGGTACTTCAGCCTCCTAGGAATACTTTCAAAGCCATGCCAGGGGGTCAAGGACAGTCTCCACCCTGCCCCTGGGGGAGACGCTTACCGCAGCGGCACGATCCCAATTCCTGCTGCACCAGCTCCAGTTTGGTTTGGCACTGGAAGCACCGACGTCGACTCTTCTGTTTAGATCGGCTGGTTTCCTCGGATCGTTCGGTATTCTCCAGTAGTCGTGGCCGTTTCACTGGCGAATCCTCATTCTCAGACTGTGAATCTGACCAAAACAACACATTCAGGGGTTGGGGTTAGTGCCGGGCCTGGCAAGCACAGCTGATTAATGCACTGCCCGGCGCTCTTCTGCCCCGGCTATGCCCTTTCCAGGAGCTGGACCTGTGTGAGCAAGAGCCAGCTCTGACTGGCCTGGTTTATGCTGCACAAATTATTACAGGCATGAACTTCAGGGTGGACTTCTAATAGGCTAGGCCTGAGCCAGGAGAGGAGGGTGGGGGTGGCAACAAAAATCAGGTGTGTGCTGTTTTAAAAGCAGCTATCTCTACAGCAGCGGTTCTCAACCTGTGGGTCGCGACCCCTTTGGGGGTCGAACGACCCTTTCACAGGGGTCTCCTAAGACCATCAGAAAACAAAAAGATATTTACATTACGATTCATAACAGTAGCAAAATTACAGTTATAGAGTAGCAACGAAAATAATTTTATGGTTGGGGGTCACCACAACATGAGGAACTGTATTAAGGGGTCACGGCATTAGGAAGGTTGAGAACCACTGCTCTACGGGGAGACCATGCAATCTGGAAATGGGATCCTCTCTGTCTGTACCCCTTCTTTAGGACCCAGCTTTTACTGGTTATCTACCTCTTGGATATTTGTATCCTTATGTAAATGTAATTCTTTAGAGAAGGGACTATGTCTATTATTCTTTATATTGCCATGGTCAGCATAATTCCACACCTAACGCCAGTGTTTGGTGGGTGATCCATAATCTTTTCTAGTAAAAACACTCATATTTCTACTTTAAACACATAAGAATCAGATTCCACCTTTATTCAGCGCTAAGGAGTGTCCCTGCTTGTTCCCCAGGGCGCTGCCCCGTGGCCTCCACCGTGCAGTGGCACAGAGGCAGCCAGCACTTGGAACCACACCCCCAGGATTGGTGCCAAACTGGCAGGTAGAGGGTGCAGTGTGTGACAACTTGTGTTCCGTATAACCTTAAAAAAGTAACTAAATGCCATCAAGTTCATGTCATAGTCAGGCTGTAAATAACTCTTGTCTTACAAAAAAGTCAGCCCCTGGGGCTCTGTACGCCACTGCACACTGAGGAGGCACCTCTTGCCAAGGTTCCTAAGTGGTTAGGGCTAACCCACCTCTGGGAGGGCGTCTCCCGGATCCTACCTCCTCTCAGTCCTCCACCACTGCCATGCTGGCCCAAAGCATCACCGTGTCATCTAGCCTGGTCTAACAGCCTCTTAACTGGTCTCCCTGCTCACCTCCCTGCCCCTACAGTATATTCTCCACATCGCAGGCAGCCAAGTGATCCTGTTAAAAATCAAGCTAGAATTCCTTCAGCTCCCTGCTCGAAGCCCTTTAATAGCTCCCCTTCTCCGAATAAAAGTTCAGATACTTAACCATGACCCTCAAAAGGCCCTGCATGATTTGCCGCCTCTCACCCTCTCACCCCATCTCCTGCTGCTCTCTGCCCCTGCTCCATCCACACTGGCCTCATTATCCCTACCTCAGGGCCTCGGCGTCTTCGGTTCCCTTTCTCTGGGATGCTCTTCACCCAGATCTACATGGACTCTAACCCCTTTTAAGTCCTTTAAGTTACGTTTTCTTTTTTTATTTTTCAATGACAGTTGGCATATTTATATTACTTCAGGTGTATGACATAGTGATTGGACACTCATGTAATGTACTGAGTAATGGCCCTTTTCAATGAAGTCTGCTCTCCTGACCACCCGATAGGCGCCAATCCTGTCCCAGCTTCCGAAGCACTTCCCCTCTCTTTATTTGCCTTTCCTTCCTCCATAGCAATTATCTTT
This sequence comes from Hipposideros armiger, assembly GCF_001890085.2. NCBI lineage: Eukaryota > Metazoa > Chordata > Mammalia > Chiroptera > Hipposideridae > Hipposideros > Hipposideros armiger. The sequence goes on from NW_017731825.1 coordinate 616,677, forward strand.
TAAAACTACCCCCAGGAGAATGTAAACTCCTGGAGGGTAGGAAGTTTCACCTGCTTTGTCCACTAATGATGTGCCTACAGCTCAGTATGCATCTCCTGAATGACTGGGTCTTCTCCTAGCAGTCCTGATTTTCTATTTAAAGTGGCCCTAGTGAGAAGCAGCAGACTGTGGGATGCACTTCAGCGAGGTTGTCCGCGTCCCTCTGCCCAGCCTCGTCCTGTGTGAAGAGGATACTGTGCTTCATCAGAGCACGCTACTGGTCCCGATGGTGACAGCGCTGACAGTTCGCTCACAGCCCCCAGCGCAGCGCTCTGTGCACTGACTCACAGAAGGCACGCACTCTTCTTCTTAGCGACTGTAAACTTTATTTTTCAACTCATTTAGTTCTCCCCGTCCTACATGACATTTCCCCCCAATACAAACCAACTAAACAAGGCCTTTGATGAAAACAATTGAAAGCCAGTTCAGCCTATTTCCCAGCTCTGCGGAGGGAAGCTGTCCAAACCCCATGGTGCGGTGACGGAGGCAGCCACAGACACGCCAGGCCCTCTCCCCCTTCCCCTAGGAGAACAACAAGCAACAATCTAAATGTAAATCATTACAAAGCACCAGCCAAAAATCATTCACCTTGCAGGAGCCACACTGCTCTCTAGGGGTCCTTTTCCACAAACCAGCAATGGAGCTATTTGTATTAATAACCCTATTTAGACATACTTCTTTTTTCTTTTTTTTTGGGTAACAAGGAGAGAAAATTCTAGAGTAGAAGCCGTTAAGAAAATGGTGTTTGTTCTGAGGCAAGATCCTAAATCTGGGGCATCCTTATGAGAAATTATCCCCCAAACCCGGGGAGAGGGTGGAGGAGGAGAGAGCAAGGTCCACACAAGAAGGGGAGGCAGCTGACTGCTTTGAATTGATTACACTGTTAACATCTGGAGGGCCTTGACATGCTGCCAGCACAGCCCTAAGGTAAAGCGGAGCACTCACACGGAAGCCTCTCATTCACAACACTATGATAGGGCTGAGCGTGTGTCTGGAAATGCAGGTCTCACAAAGCTGTTTTCCCCATGAATCTGTCAAATGTGCTGTCTACCTGCAGAGCACCCATCTCCATTTCTAAAGCAAACCTTTGCTACAAGGAGAAGACAATTTTTCTTCCAGCTATGCTCTCCATAGCTATTTTTAAATAAGCGAGGAGTGATGTGTGAAGAAAATATTTTTAAGTGTATAATTCCTAAGACTGGGAGACAATTCATATTTATATAATCATAATCATTACTGGTCATCACAAAGCAACCCACTTGATGGGGCACCCCCAAATGAGGAGGCCTGTCCAGGCCTGGTCTCTTTTCTTAATTCCCAACCTCGTTTGACTAATGAGCATTCAATAACAAAACTAAGGAATAAGTGTGCTTGATCTCCTGCTGAAATCTTCCTTGATCCATTCCACATTATACATTAAGGCTTCTGAGTTCTTTGTTCTGGGAGGCAGGAAGCACTGGACATTCCTGAAACCGTGGATCGTAAGGGAGGTTTCCGATGCTGCCAGCAGCTCTGGCTGCACTCACTGCCCATCCTAAGAGAACACCACTCAGTCTACTCAGTCCTCTGACAGTCAACGTGTTGGCATCTGTACAAGTCTAAACCCAAAGGCATCAGTGTATAGAGAAAGTCTGAGCCACGGGAAGCAGTCCTCAATGACTCTAAACCAAGACAGCCAAACTGTTTACTAGAACAGGTTGTTTCTTTAGAATCAAGGAACTGTCCCCAGACATTAAGAGATCCGTAAGTTTTATGCTCTGGAATATACCCACTTAACCTTCACTCAGTCCATGGTCAATTAAATGGAGAGGAATCCTGTGCCCTCTAATGCTCCCTACCACAAGGAGGGAGGGGAAACAGCTCCCTGAGCTGTTTACCGCCCTCCACTCGCTGCCATCAGGGAGGTGGTTGTTATATATAACTTCTCAGTGAAGCAAACCATTCCCTGGCATTTTCTCACAAGTCAACTTAGTGTTTTAATTAGAGGCTAATGAAATAAACAGCAGTCTACAGGATCATCATCAGGTCTGCATAAGAAATTTACATCTCCTTTGCTAATTACTTAATGAAACTTTGTGCCATGGGGTGAGCTGCCTAAATAAGAGAAACAGATGCCCAGGACCTGGATTCTAATTATATAATAATGAACTAAATAATTCAACTATTCAATGAGGATTTTAATGTCAATTAAAAAGAAGACTACCAGAAAGAAGAGATCCAAATATGATCCAACTGAAGGAACCCTCATCTATTGTCCATATTTGAATAAATTAAACTTTGATTCTTTACTTTTTGCTCACAAACATAATTTCTGTTACTCTGAGCACTTTTCACTTCCTCAATGGAACGGTCTCCTTCATAATCTGAACTTGGGCAGTAAGGGTTAAATATGGAGAGAAAGGTGAACAGAAATAACTCTCACATGCAGCTTTAGCTGTCAGAAGAACCGGTCCTTGCAAGGAGCATGCTCATTCGCAGCAGGAGGAGCTGTAGTGGCAAAAGCTAGAAACTATTCCCACCCCAGGAGTTAACAGTGACTTCTAATTAAGGTCCTTCATGAAGGGCCAACAAAGCACTTTTTTTTTTTCAGTATATGCTGTTTTTTGAGAACATAATCTGATCTGCATATACCCACACAAGAGCTACCATACTTCCATGCCAGGTCCACAGTTTTGGGTGCTCACCAGACACCCTCTTCCCCTGCCTATGTTTAATTGATTGAGAAAAAGACCACATCAGATCTTCTAGTCAAAGGAAAGTCTGATCAAGAATTATAAGGTGATTAAACAAGAAAGGAAAATCTTAAGAAAAAGTATTTTACCTATCAGCTTCCTAAGGTTTGCAAGTAATGACTACTTAATTTGTGACACAGAAAAAAAGTACAGTGATTTTAAAACATCATCCTCTGAAGAGAGAAATTCTTCTAATTATACTTTCCTGGCCAATCGCAGAAAGTAGTGGTAAGACTTTCAATTTAGAAACGCAGTTTAACTGGAAAGCTTGACTGGAGACAACAAACAGAGCTACTTATTTTAAAATTCTGTTTTGTCTCTGACAGAAATTCACATTTGTTCCTTACTGTCACTGTTCTTGTCTTTATTACTCATGTTCTCCCCCAGAAATTTCCAAATAAATTGTGTCAGGCCTGTCAGAGTTGAACCTCAATCTCTCTTAATCTCCCATCCCTGTACAGCTGAGAGCCTGTACACGCCCGGGGCTGCTAACCATGGCCATGGCCTTCTGACATCTCCAGCAGGCTCTCAGCCCGCTGTACAAGCCAATCCTCACAATTCAGATCAGGAGAATGGGGGAAATAAAGTGGCAACAACGAGGAGGAAGCCTTCCTCTATTCACGTCACCCACACCTTCTCTCGCTTCTAAGAAGGAAAGACGCATCTGTTTAATCTCATGCTCTGTGACAGCTTTTGAGGCACTCCATCAGGTTCCTATACCTATCACAGCCTCTCGACAGCCTGACACGATGGTCCCCACGGCCTATGCAGGCATCAGTAGGAGCAGTAATTAATGAGCCCTCACACATCACCGCTGTCTCTCCTTTGACCATTTAAGAGGCGCTTAAGCTGCTAAAGCCCCTGTCCATGAACAGCACCACACTCTCACTGAAAAAACTGATAAAAGACTTCCTAAAAATCTGTTTTATAGGTACTTTCTGTGTTTCTCCTCATGCTTTGCTTTCAGAGTTTATGCAGGGATTAGATTCGTCCTCTCCTGGCATTTTACTGTGTGTCATGAAAGACTTCAGGAGAGAAAACTCTCGTTATCCATTAAAAACTTTACCTCCCACTTGATCCAACTGGGATCTCCCCCTCCTTTGCCTTCCTAATGGCCCTTAGGACAATTCTGGAATAACACACCTGTTAAAACGCTATTACATGGACAGAGGAAAAAGTTCAAGTCTTTGGAAGAGGCTGATTATTAAAATTTTGTGGAGAATGCCTTTGTTTTCATTCGATATACGATATAGAAATGAATCTAACTTGAAATACACCTAGGATGCCAGGTCTTAGATCATAACTATTTAAAGGTCCGTTTTTCCCAAACGGCAAGTCAGTGCTATTCTTAAGCATCAGTCCCTCTCTTCTCCTCCCATCTCCCTTCCCCTCCCCTCCCCTCCTCAGGTTAGTTTCTCTGGCTCTCTCCTTTGCTATTAGAGATATCTGAGGATGGTATCCTTCTCTAGCACAACCTCAGGACTGAAAGCAGACCCGTGACCCTTCTTCTTCCCTGCTGGGAACCCAAGCGTGGGAGACCTGGGTGTATCTATCTCTACCTCTATCTGTCTATGTTTCAGTAGAGTCGACTCCCTTGGAAGTGCACCTTAAATTTTCCCGTCTCTGTCCTCCTCAGTGTGCTCAAAAGACATAAGTCATCAAGAATCTTCTTGGGGATAAGTGCATCATCTAATCATTTGATTTGGGTCCTCATGACAGCAATGCAGAAGCTGCTTCAGTAGACTTTTCGGGCTGGAGGACAGCTCAGAGAACAGCAGAACACAGAAGTCCCGAGTCATGACCGCACCCTTTTGGAGATGAGTGCCCACATGTCCCAAAGGCATGTTTTAAAGACTGGGGTCAGACCTGTCACTTCCTCATAATCCATCTCCCCCCGCGGATTCCTGCTGGACAGGTAGTCGAAAGCTGACTGTAGTGGCACACCTTGACACCAGAAAAAAGTGATTATGAATTCATCAAAAGATCGAGCAGGAAAAGCTAACGTGCTATGGGGAGACCAGCTCTCCATTAACTAAAACAATCTTTAAAATCATGGCCCAAGAATCCAACAGTGCTAAAAGGAAGGATTTTCCCCTCAGCTTTGCTTTTCTTTTATTGATTGGGGAATCGGGGAAGGGGAACAGACAAATTGCTGTCCTTTAGTTCTTCAGTCTAGTTGTGGAGGACGTCGCTTCACTGGCCCATGTTGGTATTATCATTGCGCTCTTCCCGGGTGAGGCAGATCGGTCACCGGCCATTGGACGGCCACTCACAGCAGCTCACAAAAGCTCACACCAGCTGCCAGACAGCCCCACTGCAGCCTACACTGTCACCAGTGACTCACAGCAGCCCAGCTCCAGGTCGAGCTATTGTTCACCATCTTAGCTGTAGAGGGCGCAGCATCACTGGCCCTCATGTGGGATCCAAACCAGGGGTCCTGCTGCTCAGAGCTGACGTCCCAAGCCAACTCTTAACCAACGCACCACTCAGCCAGCCCCTCCCTCAGCTTTTCTTGCTTTCTAATCTGTCTACTGTCTATTTCTTTTCCTTGCCTATTGTGCTGGGTAGGCTTTCCAGTACAAAACTGAATAAGAGTGCTAAGAAAGGGCATCACTGCCTTGTTCCCAACCTCAGGAGGAAAGCATTTAGCTTTCAGCCAACTGCTTATTTTGAAATTTTTCAAACATAAAGAAAAGTTCAAAGAATAGTACAATGAACACCTGTGTACATTCCATTCACGTTCAACAATTGTTAACAGTCTGTCACACTGCTTTATCTCTCCCCTCCATATTTACACTCCCCCACCCCCACCCCAAACCATCTGAAAGTTAAGTTGCAAACATCAAAATACTTCATACAAATACATATAATAATAAGGGCATTTCCTTACATAAAAAATGTTACACCTTAGAAAATTAAGGATAATGCTCCAATGTCATTCAGTCCATATCCAAATTATCTCCATTGTTTTCAAAGGCATGTCCTAATCAAGTTTCATGTGTCACACCTGGATATTACGTCTAAGTCTTCCTTTAATATGAACAGGACACGCCGCTCCAACTCTCCCTCCCTCCCTCCCTATGACATGGACTTCTTGAACAGTCCTGGTTAGTCTTCCTGTGGAATGTACCACATCCTGGAGTCTTTCTACCTTATCTATTTAACAGCATCATTTCACTTGTAAAGAAGGAGACTTATAATTGTACATCTCGTCTGTTCCATATTGAAGATCAGAAATTAAAACTTCCAGCAAGCACCTGACCAAGCCACACGGCTGGAGGGTCGGCACACGTAAGGGCAGGTGACGACGGGCAAGCACCGTGCAATCCGCCTGGTCCCTAATGCACCTTGGCTCTTCCTCTGCCTCCACTGCCTCCCTACCACATACTGGGCATCAGAACATAGTTCGTCTGTGCCTTGGCAAGGAATGGGTGCTTAGGCAAGCAGTAGATGAGCTAGCTACTGGTGTTTTAAGCTCATGATTTCTTACAGTCTGATGGCATTGCCTGTGACTGAAGTTGGTCCCTGAAGGCCACAAGTCATTCCCCCAATTATCTCCTTTCCAATAGCTTCTTGGCCTTTTTCTGATTGTCCTTCCCCTCCTGACTGACTCTACACTGTTGCTAATTGTTTCTATAAGACACCTCTTCATTGCTGAATTACTCAGCTCTCCAAAGTTCTTCCTTATTTTAAACCTAAGGAAAAATTTCACCAGAATAAAAACATAAAGCAGAAGCCAGGAAGGTTCATTTGCAAAAATAATCACAATCTCATTAAGTACAATAGTCTCAGTTTATATGATCTAATTCATTTAGGCCTCCAGGTTAATGACTACTCTATCAGGGCCTTGACAACAGTCACTATTTTATGATTTCCCAAGTGCCTACTGGGTGCCCAGCAGTGATCTCTCCCCTCATGGAGGCCACAATCCAGAAAAAAAGACATACATACAAATAAACCTACAGCATAGTAAGTGGCATATTAATATATGAAAAGGATGCAATGAACAAAATGTGGATGTGATAAATTCTGTTGGAGGGCTGATTAAGAAGCAGAAGAGGAAAAGATCAGAAAAGGTACCTCCTCGACTTAAGAACTATATTGTACATACTCGTATGTAGACGGGTGATTTTCAGCTTACATTTGTCATCCCCACATTTTTTTCTGAGGTCTGCTTTTCAGAATACCATTTGTATATAAGCTGTTGCTCATCTACTGTCTAATGTCTTCTCTTCAGCGAAAATCAAATCAACTAACAGACCATTTCACAGTCCGAGAGGCAAAGGCCCTTGGAGAGCACCACTTTGAAAGGGTCTTAGGGAAATAAAGCTGCTGTTTATCTTTCCTCTTCCTTTTACCCCAACTGGTTCAATTTTTCTGGGGATTCATGATCATCTCACTAAAATGTCAATGGCTAGCTCACAGTTTACCTTTCATGTTTACTAACCTTAATATTATTGGTCTGTCTGCTCAGACACATACATATGTGGCTTTACATGCCCATATTTCTCTCTCAGGAGTCTTCCAAGTCCATTTTCTTTTTATTATTAAGCAATTCATTTTGACATAATTGTAGGCTCACATGTAGCTATGAGAATCGGCACAGAGAAAGCCCATGTACCCTTCCCCCAGTTTTCCCCAATGGGTACATTTTGCAAAGCTCTAGTACAGTATCACGACTAAGGTGTGGGTATGATACAGTCAAGCTACAGAACGTTTCCCTCAGCACAGGGATCCCTCATGGCGCCCTGACAGCCATCCTACCTTCCCTCTCTCTCCCTTGCTCCCCGGCAACCCCTGGCAAACACTAATGTGTCCTCCATTTCTATAACTTTGTCATTTTAAGAATGTCATATATATGGACATATACATGGAATCATACTATGTAACTTTTTGTCCAAACTCATTTTTAAGGCCACCCATCATAGTAGGTGGATATGACAAGAGATTCCTTAAGTTAAGGTTCAGTAATAATTGTAATAATAAGCACTAACACAAATCACTTATTCTGTACCTTACTTTCTACATGCTTTTACTATGTTAACGCATTTGGCTATTATAACAAGGCTATGACGTAGGTACTCTTAGTACCTGCATTTTAAGATGAGGAAACTGAGGCATGGGTTCAGTAAACTGCTGAAGATCAACACAGCTGGTAAGTAGAAGAATTAGAATTTGAACTCAGGCAGCCTGGACTAGAGTTCTTGCTCCTAACCACTAACCATCCTGTCTTCAACTATTGTCACACTACCACGATTCTACGTCTGCTCTTCCATGAGTGCCTTACCATGAAGAAGATAAGTTTCTGCCACTTCCTATGTATTGGGTTGTCGGAAAAGTCATGATGCATTTTTGCAAAGAAAAACATAGAAAAAATATGTCATGACTTTTCCGACAACCCAATATATAAAGACCCAGCTGCTTCTGGGAGGAAGGTGGTGGGGCAGATCCTGGGCCACGTACGGGAACTCTGTTACACTGAAAATTTTCTTACCCAAATAATTGGAGGCAATTTCTCTAAGATACATCTCTGATGAATAACCATACTTGTCCTCTGCTCTTAGAATGTGACTTATAAGCCTTACGCCTCATACCATTTTCTTCCCACTCCTGCTAACTCTCTGGATTCCTATGGATTATAGTCATAGTATTTAATTTATATAAAATCAGCTTTATTTTTTCCTTTCATGTTATTTTTTTAAAAATTTGTCCAGAAAAGTTTCTTTACTGATTATTTGTAAGATGGCCTAAAAAACTCTTTTTGTCCCAATAGCAAAAGAAAAGCCAGTTGTTTTTATTTCTCTTAATGGTCAGAAAAGGTAAAACATGCCTTCTCACCTATATATGGGCCCCACAGGCAGAGGTCAATGCTTTTTCTTCTTAATCATCCTGATAGCTTCCTACAGCTCATATGCCAGGTCTCTTTAAAAATGCACAGATGAGGGCCGGCCGAGTGGCACGATGGTTAAGAACTGACTTGGGATGCCAGAGGGCCCCGGTTCGAATCCCACATGTGAGGGCCAGTGACACTGCCCTCCACAGCTAAGATGCTGAACAACAGCTCAACCTGGAGCTGGGCTGCCATGAGTCGCCAGTGACGGTGTAGGCTGTAGCCCCTGTGGCAGTGGGTTGCCACGGGCTACCGTGTGTAGCCAGCAGCCAGCGTGAGCGGCCAGCAGCCAGCGTGAGCAGCCGTCCAGAAGCCGGCGACTGATCTGCCTTGCCCAGGAAGAGCGCAATGATGGTGCCAGCTTGGGCCAGTGAAGCAACGTCCTCCACAACTAGATTGAAGAACAAAAGAACAGCAACTTGTCTGTTCCCCTTCCCCCATTCCCCAGCACTGTTCCCATCCCCCCAATTCCCCAATAAAAATCTTAAAAAAAAAAAAAGCACAGATGAGGGCGGGTGGCCCATAAACCACTCCTCTGTTCATCTGTAAATCTGCAGTTACCATCCCTGCTGGTTACGTGTCACTCCTGCTGCACCATTTACTCAAATGGTATCACCGTTTAAGGGCATCACCAAGAGCTAAGTTCTGCAGAGGGGCATGGCCAGCAGCACCTGACGGCCCTGAGATACAGTGGTCATCCCTTGTAGCTGGCAATGGCCTGGCACCACTTCCTTGTCTTAGCTTGTCCATTAGCAAGGCCTGTCCTGTCCGCCCCACTAAACCACATTACTTTTCCCCCATAGATTTTTCAGTTGCTCATTGTACCTGACAAATTATCCTCAATAGATAATCTTTCCTTTTTATAACCTGCTTGGGTATTTTAGAGTTCACCAACATTACAATGCATTGATTTTTAAAAATATTACATTTACAGCACCAGTGGAGTACAGAATAAAGTAGCAAGGTGAGACAAACAGAGGGGAAAGCAATATTAAGAAACCTAAGAGAAAGACATACTTCTCAAAGGCCACATGCCCAAGTCCCTCATTTCTGTTACCTGACCACAATCACAGTCTATGACCATGAGGGTTCTAAGACAGAGTGCTAAGACTGGTCTTGAACTTCTGTTCTATTATCTTTTCCAATATTTCGAGATCAGCAACGATTTATTTTCATTTATCCAGGGAAAGGTATAGAGAATCCATGAAGTATCTATAGATCCCGATTTATTTTCATATAACTGTGTATATAAGACAGGCAATACTGTTTTCATCTAGTTTCTCAGAACATTCATTTTGAAGTTAAGCTGCCTAAAAATATGGAATACGTCGTCTACTTACTCTGTGGTTACATGAAGCCTAGAGGTTCTCTAATTATGCCTTATAAAAGCATACAGCTGTTGTGAGCAGCTGGGCACTATACACAGCTGTGACTATACCCACTTCTTCCTACTGCTGACTTGTATTTGAAGAAGCCTTGGAGGGAAGGGACAGGCCAGAAGTCTTCAAATAACATTGTACTCCCATACTGTGATCTCCAAAGCTTGGATGATTTGCCCAGGGGTTAACGTGATCTGGCCTTGGATCTTTGGCCAAAAAGACTGAAACTAGGTGTCCTGCAAACACTGAGTATGGGGGTAGGGTGGGGAAAGAAGACACCAATTCAATCTTTCTGACTTTTTGTTATAAACATACGTATAGACAAAAAGTCAAACATCCCCATGCAAATCATCTCACCCCTCTGAAACTTAACTACCCTCTCTGTGGGTGTTTTTAATTTCCCAATTGTTTTGCCTGTCTGACTTATAATGCAGGCCTCCAGGGGGCAGAACTGGTTGTATTTGGTGCTCCACTGGTGCTCAACAACAACAACTGATAATAATAACAACAATAATAATAAATATCTCTTTACCAGGGAACAAGTCCCTAATGATGGTAACCTTGCAATGACAGACTGCCATCCTGTGGGCTGTGCTCCAGGTTTAATGCAAAGGAAAAACTGTTTGAACGTTTTTATTTTGCTATTTAAAAAAATTCACTTTAATGCATAACTAAGCACTGTAGATGCTAAAATTAAATAGCTGATTTATTTTAAAACTATTTTTGTTTCTAATTTAGCATCAGCTTAATTCAGTTCTTCTCTCTACCTATCACTTAGCTTTTTCCACCCAAGGTCTAGTCTTTTGGCTCATTACCTCCAGAGTAAATCCTTAAGTTTATAAATACTTCTGCACCTCACTTTAAACTCTTTCTGATGTGAGGTTAAATGAACCTAAAGTTAGAACTTAACATATGATGACAAAGAGTGCCCAAAGAAACCTTAGTCCTCCCCTGCCCCCATGAGTATATCAGGTGTGCATTACTCAGGGGTGTGCTAACTGTTGATGTAGGTACTGCCAAGTGTGTAGAGGGTTGAAGGAAATGGCTTATGAAGTAAAGAGAAATAACCCCATTTGTAAAACGAGCTGCTGGAAAAGCACAAGGCAAAGAATCCTGCATAAAATTGTATAGAAAATTGTCTTTAGTCCATATTTGAAACACGAGAGCAGCAAGTACCTAACATTTTAACCTCAATTCAACTGACTTTGCTCAACACTCTTCACTGAAAGAATTATTATTTATCAAGATGCTCATGCTATGAACCGTACTAAAAAAATCAATTATGTAGTATATCAATGCTAATTTCCCAATGTTGAAAACTGTACTGTGGCTATTAATACCTTGACTTTAAGAATTACACACTGAAGTTTTGAGCATAACAAAGGCATCTTAATGAAATGGTTAGGGATATGGATATAGTACGTGTACACGTGTGTACACACACACACACACACACACACACACACACACCACACACGGCAGGGGGAGGAATAGGTGGTGGGAACAGAGAAAGTTATGTCCAATGTGATAAAATGTTAACATTTGGGAAATCTGGGGGAGAGTAACAGAATTCTATGTAACCTTCTTGTAACTTTTCTGTAAGTCTCAAATTATGTTTTAAAAAACCCCAACAACTATATTCCAGAGTAGCCATATTTAGAGATGACTGGGTACAGCGCCTGCTGAATTCATTCCCAGAAACGGTGACACAGCTTAGGGCTGAGGAAAAAGTGCAAGACAAAGTGGTTATAGCAGGTAATCAACCGTAAAGCCCAAACTCATGCTTCTCCAGGTTTGTAGAGGAGCCAACATTTATCTGGAAGTACACCTTAATGGTTAGTCACAGACTTTTTTACATGTCTCTTGTCTAGTAGATACTTCCTCCAATCCCAAAAAGACCCATTTTAAATTGCATCAATTACTGCAGCTGCTGTTGTGGGAAGGATGATGACCAAGACCTTAAGGATTTTAATCTTCTAGAAATGGATTTATCAACAGGACACCAAAGAAAAAGCAGATGTGAGTCCTTGTCAGTTACAGGAGCTATCAGTTAATGCCAAGTTGGAAACCAGACCACTGCAGCTAACCCCTCCCATTCAAATCAGTACCACGCAGGTCCCCTGCCCCAGCCCAACTTTCTTCTAAAAGCCATCCTGCATATTTGGACACATACTTCAAGCTGTAATGTAATATCTTTGGAGAAGGGTTGTTCAACTTTCTCTAGAAAAAAAAGCAGCAGCACCCAATATATTTTTCAAGTAAACATCAGTCCACATTCAAGGTAAAAATCTTGAAAGATGGTCTGCTATATTCTCTTTCTTTATCTCCTTACTAAAGTCACAGAAAAATTAACACAATCTGAGTTAAATGTTCTATTTTCTTGCTTATAAATGTATATACATTTTAAATAAGTTTTGAAAGGGTGGATGGATGTGGGAAATGCATAGCATGTAACTATTTCCCCTGTCCATTCAGCTAATAGAGATGTGGTTTATTTAAAATTCTGAGTTGTGGTTCTGCTGTTTGGGGATGGCTTTCTGAAACTCTGTGGGTGGATAGTGGTAATGAAACAGAGAATTCAGAACGGCAGGGAGCATAAGGCCAAATAAGCTTTTATAGCAGAGTGAGTGTGTGCACTAAAAATAATTATACATATGTAGTGGGAGGCTGGTTAACTGAGCCCACGGAGGCGCCTGGCTGCTAAGATAACTAATCACGATATGAAGTCCCCCATGACAAAAATGCGTCCAAGGTTAAACTGTCTGGTTTTTAATCATAAAGAAGTGAATTGTTGTTGGTCTGGATGCAACAGACAGTCTTTTTATCAAGATTTTAACCACAAGAAAACTATCAAAACTCTGTGGCTCTTAAATTGTCATTTGCCCAGAAAGAAGAGGGGTTCTCAATTATAAGTATAAAAGCTTAGAGAAAAGCTCATAAAATGGAGAGGTTTTTTGTGTTTTTTTTAAGAAGGCAAGCTTGTGAAATCTGTAAGATTTACTTTCTACTGATACATACTGTAACATTTTACTTTTAAAACAAGGCCTAGAAATAAAACAAACAGAATAAAAAAGGAGTTTGCTCTTCACAGCTCTTATACTCAATTTTTTACCAGGCTTCCAGTCACAGCCCTCACCTGTTCACACAGGGCTGCCCACAACTCACCGCTGCCCCTGACGTCATCACCTCCGCTTCCCTTCCATGTCTGCTTTTGCAGTCGGCCTGGCTTCAGGTCCTCGTTATCAGTTTCTGATTCTGTCTCTTTTTCCAACCAGACTGTCTAGAGTTGTGTGAGTTCATTCTCACTCTCCTCTACACTCCCTCGGGTTTCTCTCCACTCTCCTTTCATGGGATAATCACGTACCTTTCACCTAATTGCACTTATCAGGCACCATGTTAGGTCCCTTAAAAGCATTATTTCATTTCCCTCACAACAACTCTATGGTTGGGTCTATTATTTTACAAAAGAAAAAAATCATGCCGCACAGAAAGGTCAACAATTCTTCCAGTTATGTGGTTGGTAAAAAGGGCGCTTCGGAATGTGAACCCACATAACCTACCTCTAAAGCCCACATTCCCAACCACCAACCTCTCTGCTTCATTCCCTTCAGGATTAGGGGCTATATCTTGGGTCCATTCTCACCTTAGATTTCCTAAGAACAACAACACTCTACTGAGGCTACCCCTCCTTCCCTTCATTAAATCAGGAGGTGCGGCCCTGACTTTGTCCCAAGTACCTTTCAGTTCAAGAGGACTAAACACATTTCGCTCTGACCCGTCCCAAACCAGACTGAAATAAAAGTACAAAAGTAATATGGAGAATGAATCCACCATAATAAACAGAATTCTGTGTATGTTTAACATAATCAGTGAGCGATTTTACACAAATTTCTAGACGCTGACAGTGATGGGAGTAGGCTGAGGCTGAAACGTGGTGACTGCAGAGGTGGCAGCCACTGCATGTGAAGGAAGTTGTAGAAGCAGAAAGACAAGCAGGGCAGGAGCAGCAGGACTCACGGAAAGTGCATCTGCAGAACACCTTGGTAGCCGCACAAGTTCACACATTCATCTGGATAGCTCCTCTCCAAAGAAACTGAATGGCCTGTCTAGGCAAAGCTATTTCTGTGGTTCCTCATGGTCAAGTCCTCCTCCTCCATCTGAGAGACTTGACAGCAGCAGGCTCTCGACTTCCTCACAACAAATCCTGCCAGTTAACACCTCTACCCCGCTCCATCCCACACCCCAGTAAAAGTTCCCACTCAAGAAAGAGACATATTCCAGCCGGCCGAGTGGCTCAGTTGGTTAAGAGCACGCGCTCTGAACAACAGGGTCTCCAGTTCGATTCTCACATGGGATGGTGGGCTACACCCTCCTGCACTAAGATTGAGCATGGCACCTTGAGCTGAGTGCCGCGAGCTGCCGACGGACGGTCGGATGGAGACTGGACTTGGAGCTGAGCTTGCTGTGTCCTCCACAGCTAAGGATGAAGGACAACAACTTGGCTGTTCCCCTTCCCCAATTCCCCAACACTGTTCCCCTTCCCCAATTCCTCAACAAAATCTTAAAAAAAGAAAGAAAGAAAGAGACATGTTAGAAACCCTCCCCACCCATCTAGGCCTTCTTTCTAAAAAGTCAAAAGAAAACCAAACTGCCCAGGCAAATGAGAAGAACCAGAAGCATGATGGGTAAGACTAAATTAAACAGGAAAACTGGCCTCAAGGCAATCACAGATAACTCAGTCAACAGGAGAGCACAAGTCTAAGCACTAATTAACATACTCAGAAGATATTACTATATATCATTATTATATTCATAAACAAGAATAGGGTACTATGAAAAAGAAACCTTCAGGAAACAAGAGCATGCTCACTGAAAGTATGATTGTTGAAATATAATCAAAAGAAGGGCCGGAAGGTTATTACCAAGAATCACCCGAACACAGAGGAGATGGAAACTATGAGAAAGGAGTTGAGAAAAAAATCACCAATCTGGCAAATCCAACATCTACACTATGAGTCCTAAGGAAGAGGCTGGTAAGTACGAGAATATCAAAGACGGTCCACTGAAGGACATCAGTCTTCAAATCTCAGGGGCCTAGCAAGTGTCCAACATCTTGAATAGGGGGAAAAGGATGACCACTACACACTTCACTACAAATTTTATAACACCAAGGATAAAAACACAATCCTAAGCGTTTCAGAGGTGAAAAAAATCTCAGCTGCACTATGTATAAAAATGAAAATCATCAATAATATGGTAATAACAATGTATAACGAATACTAGTCAGGGGGATCACTTTGTAAATTATGTAACTAATCACTATGCTGTAGACCTGAAATTAATATAAAGTAATACTGAATGTCAACTATAATTGAAAAATTTTTTTGAAAAGTAGGGGGAAAGGTGAAGGGGAATAAGAGGTTCAAATTTCCAGGTATAAAACAAGTCAGTCATGGGGATGTTATGTGTTATTCTGTGCTATGATTTGCTGTCATGTGTTACTTTTGAAAAATGAAAACATATAATTAAATAAGAAAGAAATGAGCACCACTTGGTCTCTGTTCTTTTCTTTTGGGCTAAATGTAGTAGTTTGAGATAGTCTCACTTTGGCCCACTGTAAATTTAAACTACTTAACGACAGTTTGAATTAGCTACCACTTGAAAATCCTATTTTCCCTCCTCAGCCCACAACAATTCTATCCTTAGAACCTCAGTTCTCTGCTGCTACAGCATGGGGAATATAGTCAACAATATTGTGATAGCGTTGTACCGTGTCAGATGGTTGCTGGACTTATGGTGATCACTTCTTTAGGTATATAAATGTTGAATAACTATGGTGTACACCTGAAACTAATATAATATTGTATGCTAGCTATATTTTAATAAAAACCTTTAAAAAAATGAAAATCAGTGGCATTAACTTCTCAGTAATAACACGGAATGCTAGAAGACCAGGGAACAATGATTTTCAGCCAAGAATTCTACACTTAGTCAAATTTTCCATTATGCTAGGAGCAAGAAAAGACATCTTCACATACACAAGAGCCCCAACACTTCTTCTCTTAGGAATTACTTGGAGATTGTATTCTAAAATATAAGGGAATAAGAGAGAGAATAATGAAGGATGATTCTGAGGTGACGCGGTGGGCTTAAAGAACATGTGGTCCTGATTGGGGCAGAAAGATGGTGGGCTCCAGGAGGGAGGTCTTGAGTAAAAGGTATAAATACAGGTTAGATAAAAGAAAGTGACACAAAACTAAATCAAGGAAAAAAAGAAAGGCAATTATAAATGCCAAGGGGAAAAAAAAACTACTAAAAAGTTACACTCCAAATATAAAGCAAACTAAAATGTGGCATGATTTTTTCAGCAAATGATGGCATACCACAGAAAACCGATTTGGCATTGATGTGGGAACATTCTCCTTCAATGGCCCAGGTGCTGTGACATGAGACCCACAGAAAAAGAAATCTATTCCTAGCATATATATAACTTGGCTGCCTGGCAGGGAATAACATTTACAGAATCATAATAATGCAAACGCCATTTAATGGCTTTCAATTTTGGGCATAACCTATGGACATACCATGGAAGATATGCTTGTGGTTATAGGCCCAATTGTAAATAGTTAACAACTGTGATACCAAAAAAAGGTACAAGTATAGCCGACAGGAGGTATAATAAGGAAGTATCTCTAATCAGAGGTACTAATATCCTCATTAAGAGATGGTGCTGAAAGTTGAAATCAAGAAAGAATGAAAACAAATAATATAAATACCAAACACTGGGATGAGGAATCATGTGAGTTAAACCTTCTATTTCATACCAACTGACTGACATCTAAAAAGGAGGGTGTTAGCATTTTTTTCTTCCAGTTATAAAGGTAACCTACAAGATGAAAGTACTAAAATCAAAAACTGTCAAGAGAGAAAATGCTGGTCAGTTTTGTGGAGTGGGACTGTCCCTAGACTATTACTTTCTCTTACAAACTACTCTGTGTTATGACTTGCTACCATGTGTTACTTTTGAAAAACGAAAACATATAATTAAAAAAGAAATCTGGGAGTGGCCGTTAGCTCAACTGGTTAGAGTGTGGTGCTGATAACACCAAGGTTGCCGGTTTGATCACTGCATAGGCCACAGTGAGCTGCGTCCTCCCTAAAAGAGTCAACTATGCCATGGTAGCCTGTAGGCAATGTGCAACCAATGACCGTGGCTGTTCCCCAATAAAAAAGAGGGAGGGGAGGAGGGGGGAGAGAGAGGGGAAGAGAGAGGGGGAGGGGAGAGAGAAAGGAGGGAAAGAAGGACGACAAAAGAAAAGAAAAGAAAGAAAAGAAAAGAAAAGAAAAGAAAAGAAAAGAAAAGAAAAGAAAAGAAAAGAAAAGAAAAGAAAAGAAAAGAAAAGAAAANAAAGAAAAGAAAAGAAAAGAAAAGAAAAGAAAAGAAAAGAAAAGAAAAGAAAAGAAAAGAAAAGAAAAGAAAAGAAAGCACCACTTGTTCTCTGCTCTTTTCTTTTGGGCTAAATATAGTAACTAGAGATGGCCTCACTTTGGCCCACTGTGAATTTAAATTATTTAATGACAGTTTGAATTAGCTACCACTTGGAAATCCTATTTTCCCTCCTCAGCCCACAACAATTCTATCCTTAGATCCTCAGTTCTCTGCTGCTACTTACAGCTGATGGTATTTTCTATTTATTCAGGAGATGATGACCTCCTAGGATGAACTCCCTAGTTCATCTCCTCTCAGCTGTCTATACATTAAAAGAGGAACTGTATTTATCTACATCTGTATCTCCTGGAGAAGGAACTAATACTTCTGGGTTTCGACCTCTGAAGAATCTTGCTTTGGTATCGCTTCTATTTGTCCTCTAACATTTTCTGTTTCTTTTTCTTCCCATGTACCTTTCCTTGTTATCTTCACAAAGGCAAAATGTCTTCCTCCATACCAAGCACATGCCTGACCCTGGTTCTCCCTACAACCACCATGTATTGGATTTTAATGGCTCAACTAACTCCTTAACTGAATGACTTCTATTGGCTGCCTTTAGTTCCTTATTATGAGCGTTTCTTTAATGACCCCCCCCCCCACCCCGCAGCCTTTTAAACCCATCACATTACACTAACTTCTTTCAGGTTTTCCAATGATCTGCTAGCCACAGGCGACAGCCTTTCTTAGTTCTCGTATTTCCTGGCCCCTCTTTTCATGCACCTTTCATGATCCTGTAAGTTTTCTCCTTCTGTGGCTTCCTTTTCTCTTTCCCAGGCAGGCCCCTAAGTCCAGTCCTTAGCTCCTTGTTCTTCTGCGTTCATTCATTCCCATACCCACACGGACACCTCTAATCATTGCTTCCAGATTGATGATTTCCAAAGTAAGCTTGTATTTATAATTTTCTACAGGACTACCTACAATAACCGAAAATTTAGCTTAGCAGAAACTGAAAATAGTTTCAACCAGTTTTTCTTCCTATTCTTTCCTTGCCATCATCTTTCTTCTCTCAGCTCCCCAGGTGTATAATTTTACATTCTTTCTTCAGCCAACTCTAATCAGCCATCAAATCCTGTTATTACTATTTTAAAACATTTTTATCACATTTACCTCTCTTCCTCCATCCCACTGGCCACTACTCACAGAATACTCAGTGAATAAATGGGATAAACAGAAATTGCTTATTTGGTACGTCAAATATTACTTTATATGCAAAAGGAAAAACACCTATCCATCTTAACTCAGTGGCACGACATTTTGTAGACTGAAGGATTCTCCTGTAACATTAATCCTTAGTTTATCTGGTTTGTAATATTGAGATTATCAACTATCAGGCTTCTTTACAATGAGGTACACTTATGCATAACTTAAGACGTCAAAGCACCCCATAGAAAAACTACAATTTCTCGAACAGCAGGAAGTCTCCTGATAGTATTTTTTAAAAAAACAAACACAATTACCAAGCCCATTTTAATGAACATACATAGAACACTACAGAATACATATTCTTCTTCAGCATGTATAGGATATTTATAAATATTGATCTCATGCAAAGGGATAAATCAGACCTCAAAAATTTCAAGTGATTGGTATCAGAGAACACAGTTTTCTGACTTCAATTTAAGATAAACTAAATATTTCCCTTTGAATAAATAAAGATGGTTCTATTTGTTTTGAAATTGAGCAGCATACTTCTAAATAACACGAGCCAAAGAAAAATTCATGATGAAAAGTACAATGTATTTTGAACTGTGCAATAATGAAAGCACTTCAATATTAAAATTTTGTGAGTAGCAGCTATAGCAATTTATAGTCTTAAATGTTCATTTTATGAAAGTCTAAAAACTGAGTCAAGCATTCAACTTCAAAAGTGAGAGAAAAGCATAAAGTGTCCAAAATAAATAGGAGGAAAGATATAATATTGACAATATCAGAAGTTAATAACATAGAAAACAAATATACAATATTAAGGCTCAACAAACTCAAAAATTGGTTCTTTGGAAAAGGATAAAAATTGACAAACTTTGGGTAAAATTGACCAGAAATTAAAAGAGATAAATCACAGGCAATGCTATGAATGAAAAAAGGGTACTAAACTACAGATGACACAGGTATTTAGATATTAATAAAATGATGTATTTTTTATTTTTCAATTACAGTTGACATTCAATATTATATTAGTTTCAGGTGTACAGCATAGTGATTAGACATTTATATGACTTACAAAGTGACCCCCAATATGTCTAGTACGCACCTGACATCATATAGTTATTACAATATTTTGCCTACATTCCCTACGCTGTACTTTACATCCCTATTTCGTAACTGCTAATTTGTATTTCTTAATCCCTTCACTGTTTTAACCCAGTCCCACACCCCCTGCCATCTTGCAACCATCAGCTTGTTCTCTGTATCTGAGTTTGTTTCTGTTTTGGTTGTTGGTTATTTAGTTCTTTAGATTCCACATGTAAAGTACGATATTTGTCTTTCTCTGTCTGACTTACTTTACTTAGCACAATACCCTCTAGGTCCGGATGAATGTTGTTGCAAATAGTAAGATTTCATTCGTTTTTATGGTCGAGTAGTTTTATTGTATATATGTCCCACATCTTATTTATCCAATCATCTATTGATGGACACTTAGGTTGTTTCCATATCTTGGTTATTGTAAATGCTGTCAATATTTGCTTTATATATTTAGGTACTCCTAACGCTGGGTATGTAAATGTTTATAGGCGTTATAATCTCTTGTTGGACTGACCCCTTAACCATTATGAAAAGCCTTTCTTTGTCTCATTATAGCCTTTGTTTTAAAGTTTATTTTGTCTGATATAAGTATTGCTATGGCAGCTCTTTTTTCATTTCCATTTGCATGAAATATCTTTTATCTATGTGTGTCTTTCGATCTGAGTGGGTCTCTTATAAGCAGCATATGTATGGGTCTTATTTTCTTGTCCATTCTACCACTCTATGCCTTTAGATTGGAGCATTTAATCCACTTACATTTAAAATAATTATTGATATGTATGTAGTTATTGCCATTTCATTATTCATATTTTTTATCTTTTTCCTTCTTTCCTTCTTTCCTTCTTTCCTTCTTTCTTTCTTTCTTTCTTCTTAAAGAAGTCCCTTGAACATTTCTTGTAATACTGATTTGGTGGTGATGAACTCCTTTAGCTTTTTCTTGTCTGGTACTGATAAGCTAGTTTTGAAGGTACTGCATAAAGAAGTATATTAATTTAAAGGCACAAGTGACAAACAACCGCACTACCAGAACGCTCATAAACTCCTGGCTCAGGCTGGCAAACCCTTTTCAAAGCATCCCTCTGTGGCTCTGCTACAGAGCTCTCCTATCTCTAAGGTCTAATTACTGTGATTTAGCGAGGCTGTGTGATCAAAGCTGCACGGGCTGTATCTCAGTTTTCCCAAGTATTAGGTGCTTGTCTGCTACTCAAAAGCATCGCCTAGTCATATTTGCCGTTTTCCATTCACTAGAAAAAACAGTCCTACTTTTAGACTTTACCTCCACATTGCAGTATCCCTTTCTCACTCCTACTGACTCTTAACAAGCTAAATTCTAAGCATTTCACTGGGAAAATAATTCTTTAAAAGAGAAAGACCACATTAATATTATATTTGCTCAAAATGATTAGCATCATTTATCCTCCTTGTCCTCACTTTTAAAAATAAGCACTAGTTACATTTCTTGCTCTCTAAAGCTGAAATTAGTTGTATGTATGTTTCTGTACTGATTCTGTTTCTTTATGGTGTAAGCTCCCAGGGGCAAGATGCTTGTTTACCACTTCTTTTGCATGTTGCTACAGAATCTACTGTAACAGTGGTCTTTGAATAAAGTATAGGACTGGCTGACTAACTAGTGCCTCAGCTGGTCCAATATTCCATGTAAGCAACCACTTCTGAGGGTGTGATCTATAACCATGACAGCAGGCAATACAATAAGATTACAGCTTTAATCGGCCATGATTATGAAATATTTTGGAGGACTCTTCATGAAGGGGTTGCCTTAGAAGCAGACCCAGGTATGAGGAATAAATGCCAGCCCACCTGCTGGCAGGAGAGGCAATGGGACTGTCTCCTCAGATAGATGAGCAAGCAGGGAAATGGATAACACAACTTGTCTTGGAAGCAAGCAGCACGATGAGGCAGTAAAAACCCATCAGCATACATCATCCTATCATGGCCTAGTGTCATTCCCAGCCCCTATTAGCCCTCGCTGCATCAGCGCAAGTCCCAGACACTTTATCCTGTTTATAATTGCTGATGAGCAGTAATAAGGCCTCCATGCCTCAGCTCTGTCCGTTCCACTTCGGCACCCACCTATTAGGTAATAACTTTTATTTACAGCCTTCCTTGATGTGCTGTTCTATTAGTATAGCCAGGAACTGAGTAGGGCAAAAAAAAAGTCTCCTTAATGGGCAGTATCATTGTAAGGCTCTGATGATTTATAATACAGCTCTGTGGCTGTTTTATCTTGCTCCTCCTCCTAAGACTGCTTCGGGAAAGCTACATTTCTAACACGCTGTCCTCTAACAGGTGCTAACGTGTTATGGAGCAGCACCTGAAAAGGCACCCTCCAGCCCAACCCCCCAAATAATCCAAAACTTTCAAAGGAAGAGAGGGGGATTAAATTCTCTTCATACCCTTTTAAAATAATGTTGGCTCAGGCATTTTGCCTCAGTGGAGCAATAGAACAGCTAATTAATGGAAGTTCAGGGCTTTTTCTCCTTGGTAAGAGTGCAAGCTATGAGAAAATAAATGGCCATAAAGCCCAAAATAAAAACCCAGTTGTAACTGCATTCAAGGAGTCAGGCAATCTGAATTAGCAGAAAGCATGTGGACCACAAGCAGCTCAACACCCCAGCCGAGGCTTCTCATAAACACCCCCCCCCCCCCAAATCGCAATAAGCCTCAGCACATTGCCTTTTCCTTTTTATACTAGAGTGCATTTTTATCCTGAAAGTGCAAAAATTCCTCTTGACAAGGCTGACACCAGGGGAAGCCACTGCTTCTCCTGAGTAAAACCCAAACAAGGCCTGTGAAATAAGCCTATAACTTCAAGTTCAGTAAACTCATACATGTCCAGCTAGCCTGTGACACACACAGCGAATGGTGACAGTGGGTCCTAACTCTCACTCAGCGGTACAATGATAAACAGTAAACGCTCCCTAACCTTTTCTGAAATCTACACATTGTATGAGGTGTTTTTAATCTTACCTGTAATTATTTACATGTTGAGGTCAAATCATCTAATTATATAGTGCCTTGCTACCTCATTCTATTCTTTAATATAAGTCACAACTCAGGCAGGTTAAAGTTTTTACAAGAAAAAGAAAAACCCACAGGAAAAGGCATGTGGCAGATTAATTCCCTTCCCCAGTTATCCACTCACTGGCCCAAAACCACACACTGTCAGTAAACAAACATTATGGCACACCATGACAACCTGTGCCTTTTTTTAATGGTAAAACATAAGATGGCACCTTTTAGGTTAGAGACATTTTTGCAATCTTGCCAAATATTTGGTATTCATTTTGTCCCCTGCCCCAGGAGTCAAATGAACTCCTTCAAGACCCAAGATGATGAGTGCATGAGGTAAAACAGTTTTTTAATACTTTTTCTTTGCCATGACAGATTTATTGTTTTGATCTTTCTTCAATGGTTACATTAAATGCTAATAAAAAATGAAAGGTTTATATCTTCCCTAATATTCTCCTGATGGGAACTTGCATATTACATAAGTAGGTCAAATTTCTAATTTTCTGCCTCAAATGCTGATACTGCAGACCTGAGGGAAAAGCTATACCTTAAGGACCAAAAAGAAAGAATGACAAAGAGAGCTGCATTACACAGGTGAATCATACCCAAAGCCACCTCCCTTTAAAGCTGTAGAGTGTCCTTCCTAGAAGAGTCCCTTACAATATGTAATACTGACCAATACAGTGTGTGGTCACTGACTCAACTCTCTGGGATTAAATGCCCTGGTTGAAACGTTCCCATAATACTGACTCTCCCAGGAGACAAAACACACAGCTGTAGGTATTTCTAAGATTTACAGGCCCACTTCTGATTTAACACTTACCACCCCTCAGCTTCTGAATCAATATAAAAGGTCTCATATACACCTCTTGGTAACATAACAACAGTGAAACACTCCCCTTTAAGTGGTTTCTGAACACTGATGTGGAAAGCGTTTGGCACATCAATCTTCTCTTAACTCCCAGGTGAAAGGGGGTTTCTTCCCTTGTTTTTGTGAAAACAGACAATAACATCATAAGCAGGTTGCTTGAGAGAAGTGAGTCATGAAAAGATTTTGGGGAAAAAAGGGAAACAATGAACAATACAAGGCTATCTAGTTCATGTCACCGTCCATCAAGCTAAAAAGAAAATAGGTGACCTAAAAGGATAAACATGTGCTTTCCTATGGAAAAGGAAAAAAAAGGAAACAACAGAAAAGGAAGCAGGCAAAAGCTATTGTAGTTAAACTGAATTAACGTGCTTCTTAGAGTGGAAAGATGAGACTTTCTGGCAAGACCTGCATTGGTGTATAATGGGACAGTTTTAGTCCCATCTGCTTTCATCTCAGATAGTCGCACAGCTCCCTTAGGCCCCACGAGTGGTTATTTTACTTGATATTGTACTAACTGTAATCACATTTTTAACACACACAGAGCATCTTAAAACCATCATTTTTCAAGTCTATCAGAGAGAATATTATTTACTCAACATACTTGCTTGAAGAAGACTAACCATGAATACAGATAGAATAGAGCAAAAGTCTGTTGACAATGCTGTCAAGTCAAAACTTGTTTATGACTTTTTTCTTATTTTAACTTCAGAAATAAAATGAAGAAACAAAATCAAGCCATGTAAGAGTAGTAAAATAGAGAAGAAGCAATTTCCTGTTTTTCATATGCTAAGAAGTCTATTCCTTTATATATTCAACCCAGGGCCTGGAGCTGTGAGTTGGTGAATGCTCCACTTAGAAGAGGCAGGGTCCTTGTGTTAGTACTGTTTGAGGACCCTGCTGGAGAGAAACTATTTCTCCAAGGAAATTTAAGACAAGACATGGTTCCATCTGTCCACTACAGCTTAAATTTTAAGGTTCATCAATAGCAAGTGCCAATAAATGAAATATAAATAACATTTCTGTTGCTGTAACTCTCTGAAAATAAGTCTTTTGAAAAAAGGTTACATAATATGTCTTTAAATAAGCACTCCTAAGGAAAGGCAACACACTGCCCTCCTTTCCCATAAAGCACTTTAAACATAAAAATATGACCTCATGAAGATATTCACCTGAATATCCAAACACCTCCCAAATAAAGTTGTCTAAAAAGATGATCATAGCTCAGATTACAAGGTTTGGCTTAAGGTATAACTTCATAGTTAGAGAAGATGAAGGACAAAAGGGCATCTTCCGCTGGAGCTGTTGCCAAGGAAAGTGAACTCTTCCTTCACAATATATTCGTTCTTGGCAGGAATGTTGTGAGAATTAACAAGGGAACGCGTGCAAAACACTCAAGGCTCTTGGAAGAAATGAAAGCTCTCTCTAGTAATCTGAAGGTGTGATTGCTGTAACTCGCACATTCTAACCAAAGCACTTTGCAGCTCTTTGCTGACTAGAGATCCCAGAACTCGACAAAGCCACACACACTTTCACTTAATTTTCTCTGCTTAAATACCAAAATGATCATGGTGCTGCTGGTTTTTTTCCCATCTAAAGATTACAGAGTTTAACGGTTAATAGTTCCATGTGGCCAAAAGCCAGCGTCTGAAGAAAAGCCTCTCTCACCTAGTTCACAAATACAGACCGACCTTGCACTTGACACTACTGCTACTTTCTGCAACCTGCTTCCCAGACTTCTTAGACTCCCAGTTACCAAAGAGCCATTTCTTAAAGAGTTCCCTCTCCAATTTCGATGGCTGTAGACTAACTACACTGCTATTCACCTCCCTAAATTACAATACCTTCAGATCAACAGTCGTCCCCCGAAACATACATATAGACATTAATCAGCCACTCAGGCTTAGATTCAGGCCCTGACTTATTAAACCACATAATTATGGGTCTAATGCTAACCTTCAGATATAATTTTCAAAGTGCTAAAAAGAAAATGACCTCTTTACTTGAAGAGGTCACTAACCTTTTTTTGAGTATACACGCCTATCTAAGGCATTTGGTCATGTACCTTTAATATGTATATATTTGCATGTGTATTTGCTGGTTTTAAACTTTATGTATGGGCTAATATATAATTATGAAGTGAAACTGCAAAAGATAAATTTTAAAAGGCTGAGATAAAGACCTTGTACTGTTTTCTTCCCATACCTCACAGACTGTACATTACATGCCCTTCTTCAAAGACTGCTGACTTAACCACTATATTCTAGCCGAGGTATCCTTTTTCTCACACACATCATCATTAAGCTGGAGGCTGCTTTAGGTCCAAACTTGCATGGATACACTCTGGGAGGGGCGGTAAGATCTAATTCAGAAGGTGTCACCATAAGGCTCCTAAGAAATGACAGCACCGATAGGTAATTATTTACGGATCGTCGGCACCCAAGCCCTGGGCTCTGGGCAATCTCTGGGAGGGCGGCTGTTCCGGTGCCCCTGTGGTAAAAGCACCGCAGAGCATGGGTTAAAGGTGTGAATCCCACTCTCGAAGAACCTGGACATAAAGAATACAAGATCACTCCAGCTATGTAAAACTATAATTGCTGATACTCGTAAGACATACGCTCAGAATCCCCACCATGGGTAACCCGCTGATTCCAGGACAGACGGAAAGACGGAGACAAAGACAGCCAGCCAGTGGTTCTCACAGCAAACCATTTAGGTTACCTCTGAAAATGAGGACGCTGTCCTCCAGCATCAGGGCCGCTGTTTAAGGCCAAGGGGGTACACTAGCTCAAGGAGCCGAGGGGGCAGAGAGGATTCTGGAAAAGTGCAGCAGGCTGCCCTGGACGGCCTTTAACGTTCACACTGAGAAATCTCCACTTTCCTTCAGGCTTTTTAGAAGATGACCTGTACACTGCATTAATTTCTTTCCAAGCCAGAAATTCGCAATCTTTTTCTAGTTAAGAGGTATGTAGTCATCTAAAAGAAGGCCTGGAAATGTATGACTGAGAGGCTCGATGCCTCACTTCTCATTTCACTTTATGGGGACCTAAAAATATTACCCTCAGTTCCTACTATAATACGGACATGCAACAGAGAATGTGATCAACATAAAATCAATTACTGAAACTAGGCATGGCAATGCATTCTGGTACTTCTAACCTACTCTTCTTTCCACCTAAACTACCTATTGATGTGCTATCAATACCATTTAATGGTTGGCCACTGTACAGACATAATTTTTAATGTTAAGATTATAATAGCAGCTACCATTATTGAATATCTATTATGCTTTGTGTATATTATTTCTCACATCAAACCTATGAGATAGATTTATCATCCCATTTTACAGACCAAGAACTAATTTTGAGATGTTAATTTATTTAGTTATAACCACCTTTTGTAAAGGGCTAGGCTAGGATCTAAAACCAGGTCTGCTTTTAACTCACATTTTCAACACCATTTCACTACAGGCTGTATTTCCAAATCTGTGTTTCTCTTTCTCCATCTTTCAGTCAATGAAATGCTTTCCCACCATCTGGCTAGGAGTATGATTACAATAAAATGGGATAAACAGTAATATGATGTAGTACAAAACAATACAGGCTTTAGCATCTGAAAGATCTGTGTTCAAGTACTGGCTCTATTATTTACTAGCAATATCACCCCAGGGAATGGACTTAATTTTCTGAGTACCCACTTTTCTCATCTGTAAAAGAGGAATAACTATTTCACAGAATTGTTCTAAAGATTAAACGGGCATGTACTGAAGCATACTGAATGGTGCCTGGTAATACAGCTAGCATGCAATAAATGCTATTATTATTTTTAGACATACAAAATGGTACGGGAGCAGAGAGAAGGAAACAGATCTGCCTAGAAGACAAAGGACACAGTACCTGATGTTCAGGAAGGATTCCTACTAGCTTCAGTGTCTACAATGAGCACACGAGTCTCTCCCCTAAAATCTCTCAGAATGACCCAATGTGCTCGAGGCGCACTCCTTGACTGCTACCTGACCATGTTGGTGGTGCTAACAGTAAATCTTGCCCTGAGGGCCAAGACTGGAAGGAGAGAAGAAAGACTAAAGGACGCTGTGCATGTGAAGTGTTGGACCTGAAATCAAGGGGCTCTGAAAGTTTTCAAGCTTCTTCTGGTGTGGGTAGGGAGCTGGCCCTCTGACTTCCCACCCGCTAATCAGGGCCGTCTGTCTCACTCCAGGGCACACTTCTCTTCTGTCTCCATCAGGAGCTACCCAGTGGAGCTCGGGTACTGGGGACAGGAGGGATGAGATCACACAGGACTATCTCACACAGCCCTGCCTCAAAATTGGTCGTTTGGAACAGAAGAGTAAAATTAAGTTCCTCAGAGTTCAATGCCAGAGTGTTACTCCGAAACTGTGCAAGGACAGGCCTGTTTGAGGCTTAACATCAAAACTATGAGCGTTTAAAAGAGATGAAAGTTTCAGTGTAAGTTTGTACACAAAAACAGGTTAGGCTATTTTTGTTGGAAAGTTAAAAGGACTTTTTAAGTTATGAAAAATACTTTGACTGTGACCTTTAGAAAAACAATATAATTATTTTGACTCTTCCAAATGGAATCCTTGAGATATTTAAATAGCAGGCAGCATTATTATAAAAGGCAAATACTGTTTACAATAAATTAAGCTATAGGCTAAGGGAACAATGGGCATTATGGCTGCTCTTTAGAGAGCTACAAGATTCATGACTTCATATTTAATAAAAATGTCACAGACACACAAAGATTTTTGGTGGCGGGGGGTGGGGGGGACTTTATGCATCTGAAAAGAATGATTTCAGCACACCCCATGATTTTAAGATGAATGAGAGAAAATAATTTCCCCAACTATTAGAATACTCTAACAGTCAAGTTAAAACACTGATTATCTATCTGTACTACAACGTCTTTCACCTCCAGCCTGCATTATTTAAATATAAAGTCCACGACTTAGATTAGCCACGTGCTAGAAACTGGGCACTGAGCTGCATTTTCTGGATGTTTCATGTCTTAATGTTCTTCTGACATTAGGAAGTAGGTACATTTTGACACCCACCTCTTGGTTCTAGCTGCCAGCATTAATCCCGTCAACCTGACCACCAACAGCACCAATCTGACCTCTGCTCACACTCCACTCCCAATATTAAGCACATAATACATCACTTCAAAATTGATGGAAGAAATTAGAGTACCCTGGCAAGGACACCACATTAACATCAGTGGCTAATTTCTGTGAAGAATGCAGATAAGCACGACTCCAGATAAGAATGATGTACGTACCTGTACCACAGGATCTTTTGGTTGGTGTGATTAACGAGACATGAGCTGTGTCTGTGCATGGCCCACCTAGAAACAGAAAGGCAGGCACATCAGTCAGGACATATCCTCTAATGCCCACAGCTACTACCTGGATAAAGAGAAACCTAAAAGGGCAGGGCTCAACCTGCAAATATGCACAAGGAGCAACAGCAGGAAGGATGGAGAAAGTGGTGGGAGTGGTAGGTTAATTCTCAGGACCTAAGTTTAGTTCAGCAATTTAGTCTAGAGGTCCATACTCTTGCTATAACATGTTTTTCATAAAAAACAACTGAGTCTCATACAATGTTAAGACATTAAAGGATAAAACTTTAACTAGAATTCTGACCCTGGTGAGAAAAAATTACCCACAAGTTTGGGGAGATAAGTTTTCCCACAGAGCAGTAAGGAGGAGTTACTCCCTGTTAAGCTGATGTCAGTGGTCACCTCACCTTTGAATTTATTGCAAAATAGTCTTATTTTAAGGGGGGGGGGAGGTGGATGCTGCCTAAGGAACAACAAACTGCATGTCAGAAGAAATAAAGACCATTTTAATATATAAAGAGAGCGTTGCTGACCAAGGTATATCTAGTTTAATTATAAGAATATGATAAGAAGAGGGCTTTCATGGAAACTTTGAGGGCCCAGAGATCTGATGGATAGGCATAACTCAAGAGTATGCAAGAGATAGAGTCAGTCATTGAAAAGCAGTCATTTCATTCCACAGTCACAACTATCAACAAATTTTTAAATTGGTATTGATATCAACACTTTCCACCAACCATGCCCTATCTTCTGAAATAGGAAGTTACCAGTGGTTCTTGATATGCCCTGGAGGGGCAGTGGTGACGATCATAAAGAAATACAAGGGCAAATGTTACACATATATTGTGAAAAGGCTCCTCAGATGGCAATGACTAGCAAAGCGAAATATGGTTAACTGGAATAGTTGTATGTCACCTATGGCAAGAATTCATATCATTGAAGTTACTCATGGAAAAGGAAGGAAAGATGGAAGAGCTCTGAGATCTGTTCCTAGAGTTTATGCCACTGGAGATCCCACCTACACAAAGTTCATTGTTAGTCCATTCTTTCCTTCACCAAGGCCGTGACAGCAGCAAACCTTAGTGGGTTTAAGAAGACACAAAAGGGAAATGGGGGGAAAAAAACCAAGGAAGTGTACTGTTAATGTCAAAGAGCACTTAGCAAATACCTACTATGTTCCACCATGGGTTAGTCTCATGCCCAGGGAACTTATAAGGAGGTCTTGTTAGGAGGACAAACTTTGTGTATACAAATAAAGAACAATACATGACAGCAACGAAGAGCTGGGTCAAAAATGATCAAGTGCCAAAGAATATGAAACAAGTAATAAATGTTAAATGTAATCAGGAAGAAGGATATTCAGCATTGGACAGCATCACCTGGAAATACTTCTCAAGAATTTGAAAACGAGAATTGAAAGTCAGGCCAAAAGAGTAGGGCTTTTTTTTTTTTTTTTTTACAAATGTCACATTTCCCAGACAAAGTTTAACACAGTAAAATCCCAGAGGTCCCAACGGACACCTGTGACATGAAAATAAGCAACATGAAGGGACAATGAGCTGTAGGAACTCCTAATCCAGACCCCACATTACATTCTTGAAAGCTTTGGGCACTGCCTCCCATAGCTCCATCAAACGCTGTAACTTCTGCTTCCATGGGAAGTTTGCTTTCTCGTTTGCTTGTATTCTTATTCCTGAGAAAACAGCATTCTTATTTCTGAGAAAATATAGGCTTTTAGAGAAGATTCAGTTTAAGTCCTGGAACTCCTCAGTTTCTTTAACAAAAACTGGGGATATAAAACTGCCCATAAGCCATAGTGTTGATTAGATCTTCTGTACAAGAAGACTTCATGAACTATACAGCTTCCTATTATGTATCATCACTTTCCCTTTTAACAGATTTTATGCTCCCAAGAGTCAAGTCCCACTCTGTCATTTCCTCTTAGGTGATGACTATGTGGCAAGTGAGCACTCAGCGGTGCGCCTTAAGACCACTGCAAGCTGCCTAACTGTACATTTAGTATACTTCTAATAAAATCCTTTTTACTGAGGCATAACATAAAGAGAATGAAATACTAGAATGAAGTGTACAAATCTTAAATGTATAACCTGAAGAGTTTAAATATATATACTCATGTAATTACCATCAGATTTAAAAAGTTATTAGGGGGCCGGCTGAGTGGCTCAGTTGGTTAAGAGCTCGCTCAAAGGTTTGAGCTCTGAGCAACAGCAGTTCAAGTCCGGCCCGAGCTGAGCTGCCGCTGAGCTGCCAACAGGTGGCAGGATGGCTCAGCTAAAATAAATAAATATAAATAAGTAAGTAAGTAAATAAATAAATAAATAAAAATGTTACTAGAACATTTCCAGAATCCAGAAACTTCAAGGGAGTATTTTAAAAATACAGATTCCCAGACTGTGACTCTGAAATATGTTATGTAATAGGTTGGGGTGGGCATAGGAAGAGATTAGTGTACATTATGTTTTAGTTTCAGGTGCATATAACAATGCAAAAATAGACATTTACACCCCTCACGAAGTGATAATCCCCCTCTCCCAATCTACTACCCCTTTGACATCATATATAGCTGTTACATTTCCACTGACTATTCCTTATGCTGTACTCCACATCCTGTGACTATATATATTGGGTTGTCAGAAAAGTCATGACGCATTTTTGCAACAAAAAACATAGAAAAAATACGTCATGACTTTTCCGACAACCCAATATATACATGTTAAATTATAGTTGACATTCATTATTATTCAACTTCAAGTGTACAGTGCAGTGGTTAGGCATCTACACCATCCATGAAGTGGTCTCCCTAATAAGACAAGTGCCCATTTGATACCCTAACAAATCTTTATAACATTATTGATTACATTCCCCAAACTGTCTTTCATATCCCTGTGGCAATCTTGCGGTTACCAATTTATGCTGTCTAATCCCTTCCCCTTCTCCTTCATCCCCACCCCACTCCCATCTAGCAACCATCAGTTTTTCCTCTATATCTCTGAGACATTTGTTTACTTTGCTCATTTATTCAGTTCTTTAGATTCCACATGTGAGATCATATGGTATTTGTCTTTCTCTGACTGACTTATTTCCCCTAACATAATGTTCTCTAGGTCTATCCATATCGTTGCAAATGGTAAGATTTCATTCTTCTTTATAGCTAAGTAATACTCCATTGTATAAATGTACCACAGTTTTTAAATCCAGTCGTCTACCGATGGGCATTTTGGTTGTTTCCATGTCTTGGCTACTGTGAATAGCACTGCAATAAACATAGGAGTGCATATATTTTTTCAAATTACTGTTTTGGATTTCTCTGGATAGATAACTAAAGAGTGGAATTGCTGGGCCATATGGTAGTTCCATTTCCAGTTTTTTGAGATACCTCCATACTGATTTCCATTGTGGCTGCACCAATCTGCAATCCCACCAACAGTGCACCAGGGTTCCCTTTTCTCCACATCCTAGCCAACACTTGTTGTTTGTTGATTTATTAATGATAGCCATTCTGACTGGAGTGAGGTGGTATCTCATTGTGGTTTTTATCTGCATTTCTCTAATGATTAGTGAGGTAGAGCATTTTTTCATATGTCTGTTGACCATCTGTATGTCCTCTTTGGAGAAATGTCTCTTTATATCCTCTGCCCATTTTTTAATTGGGGTTTGTTTTTGTTTTTTTGGTGTTGAGTTGAATGAGTTTTTTTATAAACTTTGGATATTAACCTCTTATCAGATGTATCATTGACAAGTATCTTCTCCCGTTCAGGATGCCTTTTTGTTTTATTAATCGTTTCCTTTGCTTTGAAAAAACTTTGTACTTTGATGTAATTCCACGTTTATTTTTTTCTCTTACTTCCCTTGCCCGAGGGGATATATCAGTAAAAATATTATTAAGGGTAATGTCTGCAAATTTACTTCCTATATTTTCTTCTAAGAGTTTTACGGTTTCAGATCTTACATTTAAGTCTTTAATCCATTTTGAATTTATTCTTGTATATGGCATAAGGAGGTGGTCCAGTTTCATTTTTTTTGCATGTGTCAGTCCAGTTTTCCCAGCACCATTTATTAAATAGACTGTCTTTATCCCAATGTAAACTTTTGTTTCCACTGTCGTAGATTAAACGACCGCATAGGTATGGATTTATTTCTGGGCTCTCTATTCTGTTCCATCGATCTATGTGTCTGTTTTTATGCCAATACCATGCTGTTTTGATTACTATGACCTTGTAGTATCATTTGATGTCAGGTATCGTGATACCTCCCACTTTGTTCTTATTTCTTAGGATTGCTGTGGCCATTCAGGGTCTTTTACAGTTCCACATAAATTTTAGGATTACATATTCTATTTCTGTGGAAAATGTCATTGGTAGTTTGATAGGGATTGCGCTGAATCTATAGATTGCCTTAGCAGTATGGACATTTTAACTATATTAATTCTTCCTATCCATGAGCATGGTATGTTTTCTATTTAGTTGTATCTTCTTTAATTTCTCTCTTCAGTGTCTTATAATTTTCTGAGTACAGGTCTTTTACTTCTTTGGTTAAACTTATTCCTAAGTATTTTATAGTTTTTGAAGCAATTGTAAATGGGATTGTTTTCTTAATTTCTCCTTCTGATAGTTTATTATTGGTATATATACAAATGCAACTGACTTCTGAATATTAATTTTGTATCCGAGATTAGCGTACCTTTTTAAACCAGCTGAGCACTATGTGAATATTAACAGCCTAGTTAGTTCCAGTCTCTGATAACATTTTCTTTAACTCCCAGCTCTGTATCTGGCCGAGATCACTGAGCTGCACAGAGCACAGAGTCAATAACAGCTTAACTACAGGAATACTTGTTTAAAAGAACATAAAATAATTCATCAGTAAAATTATAAGAGAAAGGAGAAACTCGTCAAATCAAAACCCCTAAAGAAATCTGACTGGAACTCATGAATTAAATAACACTACCATATTTACAAATGCAATTTTTACCTCGTCTGTAGGTTGAGAGTTTATCCTTTCTAAAACTCTTAATGAATGAATTTCTGTAGGTTTGGCAAATACGCAAATAACTTTAAGGCTACCTAGCATATCTCAACATGCATCATCATGAAACTGTTCTCCAGGGAGCTTGTTAAACTAACAACCCAATCTAATATATTCACTACATTACAATAAAGTACAAATAGAGCCATAGTTGAGCCAAAACAAATTGACAGCAAGAGTAACTGGCAGTGATAATATATCCCAGCTTTGATAATTGGACAATATTATAAACAGAGAACTTGGAATTAAGTTTGGTCTGACACACTGTAACCCATGAAACTTTAAAAATCCAGAACAGATGCATATGAGCACTGCACATATGTACATTCTACACTAATTGTGCTGTCACAGAAAATCCCTGTACTCTCAAATAAAAGAAGTAGTCACAGGAAATTATGCTATCTACCCTTACACAATTAATTAATTCCAAATCAACTCTGTTAAAATGAATGAAAGAAATTAAGGGCCACTCAAGTAGAACCCTTTTCAGGCTTTTGTCCACAACAATAAAAGTATAACGTGAGTCCCATGTGGTCATAGCAAACAAAATAATTTTGAGAGTTGATGGTAATGGTCAAGGTCAGGGCATCTGCTCCATCAAGAAATGGAGTTGGCTTTTCTTTACTGGGCTTTCTAGTGCCTCAGAGAGGGGCTGGCATATGGTCCCATAAATCACTATAAATTCTATTTTTGGCCTCTCTTCTTCTTTCCAAACAGCAGGATGGACAGAGTTAATAACTTAAGAGCAAGATGAGGAAGCTTCTTGATGACTGGGTTCTACTGGTGAAGAGTGAATGGGTGAGTGTGTGTGTTCGTTCAGTGGGATCAAGGGGTTGGGAAAATAAATGTATTTCTAAGCACAGAATGATTCACGTCATTACCTTCTAGTCTATATGAATGGCAACTGAGTCTGGAACGATATGTTTTGTATTTTTAAACATTAAAAAAATCCACAAAAGTTCTTTGCTTAATATGACAGGATCTCTGGGGATTCTGAACCAGATGATAACAAGATTAACCAACCTGAACTAACTTTCAGCCCATCGCCATGAGTGCTTTTTACTTTCTTTTGCTAAAGCAAATTAAATATCAGAAGTTTTTCAAGTTTCTTCGTTATCTAGAAGTATTTAATAACAGACTCATTTTGCATTTGATATTAATTCGGAGGAATTTTTCCTAAGTTTCAACGATTTAGTGTCTGGAATTTGCAAGTAAATAAATGTCTGTGGCACCCTGTGGTTTGTGACCAGAAATCGGAATACTGTATCTTGTCTTTTAGGGATGTTTCTATTCTTATATTAAAGGTGTCATACATAATGCAGCACTATGGATTGCATCTGCAATTCCACATGAGAGCCATGAAATGAAATTCTTCAGCTGTATCCCCAACAACCAGAAATCTTTATAGCCTCTGCAATAGGGCAGTGTATTTTCTTGGGGAAACAGTACTGATTTCAGCCCTGTAAAGTTGAAGACAGGGGTCAAATCTGCACACTAACTTCATTGTAACCTGCAAAGCCAGAAAGACTGAATGAAGGTATCCCATTAACTATCGACACTCATATTTCAAGCCCAAGGAAATTCTTAAATTTCCTTTTTCTGCCTCCTGCAGAGTTACTGAGCATTTCAAAGAACCCTGAGCTACCCACCCATGTAGTAGCCTATCCAATAGGCTGGTTGAAGACTATGACTTGAGGAAGGAGAGAACACAGCTTTGGAGGGCAGCTGCGTTTAGGCTGGCAATCATTTTAGGCACTCAAAATTTAAGGCTGAGTAAACACAGAAGAACAGCATTTCTCCTTAACCCTGAAAACAGACATCAACAATCTGCCCAGAAAGGTTTTGTTAAAACAGCTGTGATGACTGGTTATTTTCGACTCCTAGTTCTAGGAGCCCTCATTGGCTGTAGTTATATCACATGCTTAAAACACATCAATTAGGAAAAATGTACTGCCAAGGAGTCAGTCAGCTAAAAATTGCTAGAAGCTCAATAATCAAACAAATATTCTACTATCAGCTCTTTTATGGTAAGTGCAAAACATTAATAAACAAAAATGGCCATTCCTTTTGCAGATTTATAACACTTCAATATTCTTGCTTAATTAACATGACATTTACATAACAGTATCTAATTAATTTCCAACTAAAGGCACTGTGGGCTAATTAGAAATGCATCATCCTTTTTGAACCAGCTTGTCAATTCCACTCTATCTTAATATGCACATGGTTTACCTTTGCAGCATCTCACTTTTCCAGGCTCACTGTTTGAAAGGTGATTTTGGGCAACAGATTCAAGAGCTACAATTCTCCCCCCTCTCTAGAGATTCATACCGAGTTTTTTGATGAGGCGTTTCAAAAAAAAAAATCTATGCAATGGAGATAGTGAAATAAACTCTACAATGTCTCCTGATGTGACCATATTAAGAATGTAAAACTATCTTTTAAAAATATTCAAAGAATCTGTATGTCTTCAACAGTGAAATAATCATCTCTTTTAAAAGGCTTCAGTGTACACATGGAGAACTTAAAAAGAGTAAACGGTAATAAATGAGTATCAGGAACAGATCAGAATGCACAATAAGTCATCTTTTCTGAAAAGAAAACCCTACCCTCCAACCCCACCCTAAACCTGCAATTCATGCATTGTTTTAATCAGAAAGGACACGCTAATCTGTCTACATAATTGAGTTTGAAAAGCACCATCGATTGAAAACAAGGATACATAAAGATATAATGAGTGAGAATCTAAGTTTACAGAAAATCTTCAGATAGATAATAGCCCTCCAATTTCTCCAAATGAAACTTCCAAATTAAACCATTTACGAAGTTTGTTGCAGAATCTAAGTGTTAATCTGTTAGAAATTCTAACCCTAACTCATTGTATGATCTCTCACACAATTCATACCTAAATTGAGAATTCGTGAGATTGGGATTTTTAAAGTGGGTCAGAAGTTGCTATTGGAAACTAACTATTTTGCTCATAAAGGGTTTCTCAAAAAATTTCATTACCATTTCCCTAAATAATTACAGTGCTCGGCACACCCACTCTAATATTTACAGCTTTGCAAACATTAGAAAGAGAGAGACAGAGACACAGAGGCAGAGAGAGAGAAAATGTGTGTGCGTGCATGCATGCTCATAAACCTATTTATTGCTCAAAAAAATTAAATTAAAAATTCTCCCACACCACTATTCCCAGGGAAAAACATTACAAGCAAAATGAAATCGGGAACACTTTCCATTTGCCCAGTGCTGACAAACTCTGACAAACTCTCTTACGGAAGCAGAGCAGACATCCCTCCTGGCGCTGTACTTTGGAAGAAATGCTCTCTCCTGAGCCACCAATGGTTTTAATAGAATGAGCCTCAAGGGCAGGGGCCAAGTTTTACTCATCTTGGTAATCTAGAACATTAGGTGTTCAAAATATATTTTTCAATAAGGAATACAGTCAATAATATTGTCATAACTATCTATGTATGGTGCCCGATGGGTACTAGACTTATCAGGATGATAACTTCATAAGCCATATAAATGTCTTATCACTGTGTTGTACACCTAAAACGAATGTAATATTGTATGTTAACTGTAACAAAAACCAAATTTAAAAACTAAAACAGTATTGAAAACTGGAAATTTGCTATGAGTAGATTTCAAGTACTCTTCACACAAAAAAACAATAACTAAGGGCCGGCCGAGTGGCGCGATGGTTAAGAACTTGCTTGGGACGCCAGAGGGCCCCGGTTGGATCCCACATATGAGGGCCAGTGACACTGCCCTCCACAGCTAAGATGCTGAACAACAGCTCAACCTGGAGCTGGGCTGCCGTGAGTAGCCAGCAATGGCGTAGGCTGCAGCCCCTGTGGCAGTGGGTTGCCATGGGCTACCGTGTGTGTTCCCCTTCCCCCAATTCCCCAGCACTGTTCCCATCCCCCCAATTCCCCAATAAAAATCTTAAAAAAAAAAAAGATAACTAAGCAAGAATCTATGTTAATTATCTTAACTGTAATAATCAATATGTACGAGTATACTCATATGGGTATCAAATAAGCATGTTCTATACCTTAAGAATATACAATTTTTATTTAAAAGTAAATAAAAACAAAACAAAAATATATATTTTCATTATTGAATGAAAATGATCCAAACCAAAAGCAATGAGTGGATATACATAGCTTTTCAGAAGTGAAATGGAACTATTAATAAATATAGTTGATTTTCACCATATTTACATGTTGATTTAGCACAGCAATTCTCCAACTTTCTGGTCTTAGAAGCTTTTTACACTTAAATACTACTAAGGGGGCAGGCCGAGTGGCTTAGTTGGTTAAGAGCTCGCTCAAGAGTTTGAGCTCTGAGCAACAGCAGTTCAATGCCCGGCCCGAGCTGAGCTGCCGCTGAGCTGCCAACAGGTGACAGGATGGCTCAACTAAAAAAAAAAAACAAAAAACTAAGCACACTAAAGAGCTTTTGTTTATGTGGGTTATGTCTGTT
Organism: Hipposideros armiger; assembly: GCF_001890085.2. Lineage (NCBI taxonomy): Eukaryota > Metazoa > Chordata > Mammalia > Chiroptera > Hipposideridae > Hipposideros > Hipposideros armiger. The sequence continues at coordinate 655,240 of NW_017731825.1, forward strand.
GATATTTACCTAATCTGAAATTAAAACTGGAAAAAAATTTAAATATATCTTTATTTAAAATTCACAAACATAATTACATATCAGCATATGTTTTTTGAAAAATAACTATAAATTTTTTAAATCTATGAGAATGGCCTGGCTTAAAGGAAGCACCTGGGTTTTCCTATCTGCATCTGCATTCAATCTGTTGCAATGTATTGTTTACATAAAGCATATGAAGAAAAAACACCCTCACACAGATATCTAGTTGGAAAAGGAAGGACCTCATGGGCCCCCTGAATGGGTCTTGGGGACCTCAACCGGTCCCTGAACCACACTTTGAAGACCAATGGTATAGAACAAAACAGTGCACCTAAAGGTTAATATAATTTCCAATTTCTCCATAGTTTTCTCACATACCAATTGGCTCGTTCTAATGTCGCAGAGACCAAATGATGCTCTAGTATAAATAGTAAAAGGTTTGCCCATTCACAATAAAATGGTAATATTTAAGTAAAGAAAGTCAAGGGATAGTGGAATAAACTCTGCAGTTATTAATTTCAACCCAGGACATTCTACTTCTGCTATTCTTATGTGGGAAGAGTAAAAACATGTTTCATGGAACTCAAAGGATTCCGAGCAAGCAGTTACATTTATCTGATTTCAGTTTTTCAGATGCAGTCTCTCACTTAGAACCATTATAACCAACACGGAGCTTCCCATATATTAAAATACTGACTGATAAACACCCACCCCCAATACTCCAAAATATGATGAAGTCCAACAGCAATTAACACCAAAATTCTGAGACACCACCACATCTTGGAAATCAAAGCTAAGAACCCATTTTTGAGAGGTCAAATACCACCTGGCTAATAAAGTCAGTTCTATTTTTAGGCACTTTTGTTTCTCTCTGTGACAAAGCATATTTAATATGGATATGAAATCAGGAGCTGTCACTTCTCCAATTTAGGCTTCAGTTGTAACTATTTACAGGCTTAACTAAGGCCCAACTCAGATTTCTAGATTTGCATTTTATCATCAACACAAGCATGAATCTCATAACATTAATGGAGAAACTGCACAGCATTAGAAGAGCTTTTATTTTTCTGACATAGTTCAGTACCAAGAGCCTTTTCATACATCTTGCCCTGCCAGCAAGAAGGTTGCAATGCCTTCTTCATAAAGGGAAGGAACTTGTGCCTGTGCTTCATAATATACTTCAGAGAAAATAGAACGAGGCAATCATTTAGGCCAGAGGTACCATGGGGCCCCATGGGCACTTAAAAGAGAATTGTGAACATAGGTGCCCCTCTTCCCTGCCCCTGTGCTGAGCCTCTCCTATATGTATCTGTACCACAGCTGGCAATGAGTTCAGAGTGACACTGAATGAAAGGCACCTTAGTCCATCCTTTCTGTTTTACAGAGAATGCTAGCAGGTCTTACCAATTGGACCTTTTTGTGCAAGTAGCAGTTGAAATGTCACCATCTACATTATGTAGGTAAGTGTTTATACAGGTATTCTGGAATTTAAAAAATTCCTGGGCCGGCCGAGTGGCACGTTGGTTAGGAGTTGGCTTGGGAGCACCAGCTCTGAGCAGCAGGGCCCCGGTTCGGATCCCAGATGAGGGCCAATGACGCTGCGCCCTCTACAGCTAAGATGGTGAACAACAGCTCAACCTGGAGCTGGGCTGCCATGAGTCGCCGGCAACGGCGTAGGCTACAGTAGGGCTGCAGTGGGCTGCTATAAGCTACCGTGAGTGGCCGGCAGCCAGCATGAGTGGCCAGCAGCCGGCGTGAGCTGCCGTGAGCAGCTGGCCAATGGCCAGCGAGCAACTGCCTCACCCAAAAAGAGCGCAACGATAATACCAACATGGGCCAGTGAAGCACGTCCTCCACAACTAGACTGAAGAACAAAAGGACAGCAACTTGTCTGTTCCCCTTCCCCGATTCCCCAATGCTGTTTCCCTCCTCAAATCCCCAATAAAATCTTTAAAAAACAAAAAAAATTCCTTAACAAGGTGGCTATTGTTTTTATTAAGTCTAAAGAATCATCCTTTGATAGATCAAAAAGTAAACTGGTTTATGAAGTAACAGCACATGAACATGAAATGTCGTTACATTTAGTCATTTTATAGCATTGGCAACTCTGAATTTTTGGAGAGAAGCTCATAAACACAATTAAAATATATCTGTGTAAGATTAAAATAGCTACCTCTAACACACCCAAACAGATGCCCCTATTATAATATGACTTTTTCAGCCAAACACTTCTGTCATAATAAAGCTTAGGTTTAGTTTAAAATCAGCACAGCGTCACCCATTACCTGAGTCTACACAAAATAAAACAATATGACAACTGCAAAGGGCTAAAGCTGTGTGAAGTGTGGTTGTTCACCATGACCTTTACTTTCACAGCAAAGCACAGAGCATTTCAGTTAATAAGAACATTTTTTTTAAAAATCTGCATTTGTAAAAAGGGGGGCAAAGACTGACAGTGTTGCTTCAAAACCTAGTTTGAATATCAGTAACTGTATAATCTCATAGGTGCCAAGGAAATCTTCATGGGAAACTAACCTCTCAGATTTGTACACTTCTAAAGGGACCCTTGAAGGTGAGTGCTTATGGTTTGCTAGTCACTCTTGCAAAGGGGAATCTTGAAGGGGGAAACTCAGGTCAGAAAAAAACTGTTATTTCACAATTGGCAGGTGGCTATTTGCACAGTTAAAAAAAAGACAGTTTCCCATTACTTTTAAAAGCTCTGTTAAAAGTGATGAATTGTTACAATAACAAGACAACCAAATTTCTAAATTGGGTAGGAAAACTGTCTTTTAAAGTTACTTCATCTTGGGGCTACCAAATAGCACAGAATAAAAGAATATTAAGTAGCTGCTCAAAATGTATCAAAACACATGAAACAGGTTTCCAACAGTAAGAAAAATAAGGAAACTTTTCTAAATATTTAAATCACTAAGCATTTACTGAGTATTGCCTTGCCAAGCACTACGCTGGGTTGCTCCAGGATACAACAAAGCATCATAACATAAAGTCTCTACTAATTTTGGGTTTAGCCTCTAAACTGGTACAGAGAGATGATATTTTCATGTCAAAGAGGTAAGCCAGACAACATGTGATTTGATGTTACAAGTAGGAAATATAGGCATTCTTTGGAAGAAGCAATCAGTATGGATCAAATGGTTTTGAGGTGAGTTTCCAAGAGCATGAATGAAAATGGTAATATGAGTGCCATTGTGTTTTCTGGGGACAACAAGGGTCTGGTTGGGTTCAGAACCGAGCATCAGTGCTGGAAAGGATGGGCAGGTCAGATACCATGAGGGTCCACCAGATTGAGGGGAGGATGTGACTGATACAAGATTAAGAATCTGGATGACCAAATAGGTGGTGATGAATCAATAGGAGAATCTCCTTTTTTGTTTACCACAATATCAGTTGGAGATTCATCTGACACATTTTGTGGACTAGAATGAGATTAGGAGCAAGAATAGTCTAAAGATTATGGCTATAAATCTATAAAAACATGGTGGCAGTGAGAACTTCCCAGACTTTTTTCCATTGAGCTAACTAGAAAATCATAAACAAAGACTAATTAGGAAATTAGTATATATATATATCAGCATAATTAAGAATAACATTTAGTTTGTGTATTTAGTATAATATACACTCTAAAATTTAAGAGCCCCTTTAATAGAAGAAATTTTAAAAATAACTCTATGTATAATTTTATTCCAATAAATTTAGAAAGCTAGATGAAATGGATGTTTTTATAATAATATTAATTGCCAAAACTGACTTTAAATGAGGTAGAAAATATGAATAGTCCAATATCAGATATCAGACCAATCGGCTTTATGAGTAAGTTTTTCAAGCTTTTAAAGAATAGATATATTACATAATGTTAGAATATAAAACAAAAGGCTATGTTAGAGCACAGGAAAGATGAAAAACTTTCCATGTAATTTATGTAACTGAGAGCAAAACTAGACGAAATCAGTATGCACACCACATATAAACACATACATACACAAAATTAACTCACTTATTTAAAAGGTGTAAAATTTAAAATAAAATTAGCATTTTGAATCCAGCAGTATAATGAAAGAACTAGTAGGGTTTACTCAAGGAATGCAAAGACAGTTTAACACTATAAATCTATTAAATGGGGAGATTACACAGTAAGGGAGAAATCCATATGATCATCTCAATAGCTGCTGAAAAAGCATTTTATAAAATTCAACACTCCTCTCAGATTTAAAAAAAAAAAGCAAAAAAAAAAAAAAAGCAAGGTATAAATAGATGTTCCCTAAATCTGATAAATAATATCTACAAGAAACCTACAGCAAATACAATATTTGTGAAATACTACCAGAAGTAGTCTCATTAGAGATAGGAATGAGAAAAAAGAAAATAATATAAAGCTGTAAAGAAGAAATTCTAGCAAGAAATGTATAAGGTTCATATTAAGAAAATGATATATCTTTACTCAAGAATATATAAAGTTTGAATAAATAAAGACAAATGGTATTACTATATGAGAAGGCCCAATGGTGTATTAAAATGTCAATTATTCCCAAATAAATCTATATAGTCAATGTAATCCCAAAATCATGCTATAATTTTTAATAGACCTTGACAAGCTGACTATAAAATTCATCAAGAGAAAATACAGAAGAGCAGCCAACAAAATTTATAAAAACATTAACTAAGGGGGACTAGCTTTATCAGATAGAAATATATACCATAAAGCTATATTCTAGGTTCAGGAATATACAAGTAGACCAATGAAACAAAATAAAAGAACCTAAAAACAGATCTATGCTTATATTATAATAATAATGGCATTTCAAACAAGGACTATTTAATAAATGGTTTTGAGATAACTGGCTATCCATTTGGAAAAATAAAAGGTAAATCCTTATACCTCATTTCATATGCAAAATAAATTGCAGATGGATTCAAGAGCTAAATACATTAAAAACTATAAAAGTATTAAAATACATACAGGAAAGTATTTTTATAACCCTGTGATGGAGAAAGTCTTCTATGGAAGACACAAACCTAGAAGACAAAAAGACCAACAGACTTGAATTTTAAAATCTGTAAAGTTTCTAATTGGAACCAAGACACCCAAATCAAAAATAAAAGCCAAGTGACATACCAGAAGAAAATATTTGTAACACAGATATGTAACACAGATTTATTATCAGGAATATACGAGCTCCTACAAATCAGTAAGAAAAAGATGGCTAATAAATAAGCCAAAACTACGGAGACTCTCGCAAGTCACTGGAGACATAAATAACTCGTCAGCACACGAAAGAGTGCTCAGTCTCACTATCAGGGGATGTCAGGAGAACGCCAAGTGAAAATGAACTATTCTTTTGCCTGTTGCAAAAAAATAAATAAAAGGAACACCTAACACTTAAAAGGATAGGAAACACGCTCAAACACTATTCTTAGGGGTATAAAGTGGTCATGTCATTTTGGAAATTAATTTGGCCATGTATATCAAATTTAAAACATACATATTCTCTGACTTGTTGGCTCCTCTTCCATGTTTATCATGGAAAAATGACACAAGCACTATTAGTCATTTACAATTATTTTTACTTCACATGGTTTATAGTAGTGAAATACTAGAACCAGCTCAAGAGAAAATACAAAATAATAATAATATGGAAGACTAAGCAGCAATTTAAAAAGAATTAGGCAAATCTCTATACGCTAACCTGGAAAGATCTCAAAATAGACTGATAAATTTAAAAGCAAGTTACAAAACAATATGTATAGTATGTTCTCCTTTGTATAAAAATGAAGAAAACCTCATATGTATGTAAACATGTATATAGCTATATAGCAAAGAATATATAACCCCAAATAAATAAACAGTGGTTATCTCTGGAAAGAGTGGAAATTTGGTGGGGGTGGGATGGAGACATTAAAGGAGTATTTTTACCTTCTCTTCTACATAAACCTGTATGTCTTTACTTGTATACTTAAAAAATAGGATTAAAAACTTAAGAAAAAGGGAAAAAAAGGCAGCAAATGAATAATTTAAAAATTATGGTTTTAAAAAATGGAAAAACAAACAAACAAAAATAAAGACAAAAAAAAATCATGGTTTTGCTTTAATTTGGCTTTTATTTTGACTACAAGTTGAAGGTCAGATGACCCCATAAGCGCTGGAAAAGTTCCCACCCAGCTAACATTATGGAATAGAAATAATTTCTATAAGAAAACACTGCTAAACTGCTCAAGTCCTTCTGCATTTTGACAGGAATTAATTTAATGATCCTATACATTGATTCTTGGTGAATTACAAAATTGAATTCAACACAGCACATAACTGTACATTATCATACTGTACTGCTAAATATCAATCTTTTTAGAACACAGCCCTAATGAAAGCAGCATGCTTTATAGGATCAGCCTCAGGATAAATAAATACACTGGGAAAAAAAGAAAAAAAACCTCTTTAAATTAAAATCAAAAGAGACATTTAAAGTTTGGGCATTCTTCATTATGGGAAAGAATCTTCCATTTTGAGACTATTACATATCAGAAAAGCTCCATCTGTTGTATAATTATCTCTGATAAACGGCCTGATGCTTAGTTTCATCAGAGGAAAGGGAAGAGAAAGACACATACAGAGAGAACTGTAAATAAATCTCCCCACAATATTTCACGTAAAACCAGCCCAGCAGGAAGTCATAAAATGTTTTAATAGGTAATATTTTCTAAGTGTTCTATTAGAATAAGCCAGCCTGTTTCTCCCAATATCTGGTTTTCCGAAGTAGGCATACTCCAAAAACGGGAAAACTAGTCTCATTTAGGGACTATTGGAAATTTAATTGGTAAAAACAAACAAAACGTTTAGCCACTTGGTGGCCGTGATATTAATTTTCCAGGGGATAGATTAGGGCTTGTCAGACAGGAATGAAGACTAGTAGCCAATGAGAACCAGTGCACGTTCAAAGACCCAGGGGCAGGCTAGCAAGGACAGCTGCTGAAATGCGCCCCCATTTTATTTTACTTTTTAAATGCCTGGGGGAGCGACAGAGAATCACCAGGAACCAGTTTCCAAGGAAACAATGGAAATCTCTGTGTTCGACCAAACGAATTTAACCACAGATAAAGAATGTTCTGAAATTTCTATTTTGGGAATCACTGTAATATTAAAGGAAAACCCAGCCAGCACTTTGAAATGAAGCTTTAATCATTAAAAATCTTCACTAACATTCAATTAGTATGGTTTTCACCTTTTCTATACATTTTGGCTACAACAAAAGCATCTCTTGGGTAGATGCAGTATGGAAGAATAAGAAAAACTCAAGCATAATAATGGATGAAAATAGCCCAAAGCTGAGGTCCAGTCCTGTCACGTGACTCGAGGCAGGTCACCATGCAAACCGTTTTCTCATCTGTAGAACAGGAAGATTTATCTGCCTTGCCAAGGTTGCACACTTTCAGGACGATCCCAGGAAAACAATGTTTATCAAAGTGCTTTGTAAAACAGAGGGTGGCAAACTTCTTCTGTAAAGGACCACTGGTCTCTGTAGCAACTACCCAATTCTGCTGCTGTAGTGTAGAAGCAGCCACAAACAATACACGAACGAATGAACACGGCTGTGTTCCAATAAAGCTTTATTTATGAACGCTGAAATCTGAACTTCATGTAATTTTCACATGTCACAAAATACTTGTCTATTGATTTTTTCCCAATCATTTAAAATCATTCTTAGCTCATGGGCCATACAAAAGCAGGTGCTGGGCTGGATTTGGCCCTGGGGCTGTAGTTTGCCAGCTCCTCTTGTAAAGCAGAGCTTTATGTGTGTGTTGGTGGCTGTTCGTCTCCTAGTTTGTTCCTCTACAGAGCTTAGGAGAGTGTTGTGCATGAGGTGGGCGTGCTCTAACTGCTAGACCAGAATGTCAGAATATTTGAAAACAGTATCTTGTCATTCCTCTTCCCTAGTAGTAGGTTATCAGTTTTCTCCCTCTCCTGCCCAGAAAGAAACAGCCCAGTCAACTCTCCTCTAACACCTCAATTTCCCTCCAGTATGTGGTGGGATGTATGTAGGCTTGCACATCATAAGGCTCCCAAACAGGTCCCATGCAGGGTGCCTAGGCCTTTAAGAGCATGATGGTAGGAAAGCTCATTTACAGCAGAGAGAGAGAGAAAAGTACATTTTTTCATCTCTTAAATCTAATCTGGTAAGACTCTGACACAAAGTGATCAGTCCTCTGCCCAGCATTCAAAAATATCAACAAAACAACAACTGGTTCAGTGTTCTATCTACAACCTGACATTACCCTGTGTCTCTTCAAAAGTAGGTTCAGAAACATAGGAACAAATCACACTTCAGCTTCTCTATGAAAAACTTAGAAATTGGGAGAATAATAGGTAGGTAGGTAGTAGCAAAAGCAGAAAGAAATGTCATTTTGTTCTTTTTAAGTGTTTGTGCAACACCCCACCCCTCTGCAGCTTTCATTTGCATGCATTGTCCTTTACTCTATAAATCACTATAGAGACAGACAGCTATGCTGTGGTGCCAGGGGGCCCGGCTGCTCTGTCATCTTGAGCAAGATACTGAATGGTCCTGTGTCTCCATTTCCACATCTGTGAAACAAAGGTGGTGACAGGACTCATCATACAGGGTAATTATGAAGATAAAGTATTTGAAACAGTACTTGAGTGCTGTGGTGGTCACTGTTACCATTATTATATTATTATAGCATCTAAATGCTGTGACAATTCCTTTGGTTGCTATTTGAATTTTGTTTACACTGTTTTTTGAAATGTTTCTAATGGTTAAAGTTCCATGGACTCTTCTGCAGACACACATGATGGAAGAGGAAGAGATAGATGTGTTTTCAGATGAAGAAATATCATTTATATCTGTTTTATTTTACCTCCAGTCACGTGTTTTAATTCTTTAGGATAAAAATCTGTATTTTATACTCTCTTGTCTGTAGTTCTTACTCTAGCTGTAGTCTTTTCAAAACAGCATTAATGTACCCAAACTCTCATAACCTTTCTGCTCATATAGCCATTTAACAATGAGAAGTAGAAAGCAGACGTAAGCAATATTCATTCTCGATTAGAAAAAAAGTAAAACCTTTTTTTAAGCCCCAAAGAAGACACCACACTTCCTGTTCTACACAATAACAATGGATCTCTTAACTACTATACAGTTTACAAACTATGTAGTACTTGGATTGGGAATTCCAAACCCACTTTCCAGGAACTCCCACACACTACTTGTCCATACCTCTCTAGGCGAAGCTAGGAAGGACCAACATATGAAATTCTGGACCCCTGAGGAAACTAAAAGATCATCGTAAGTAATCCTCTGCAGCCTCTTGCTCTATCTTTCTTCTCCTAGGTAGGTCACAGCTGGAGAAATATGCAAGGAGTCAATAGATCAGGCTGTCTAATCTCACCTGGGTTTTCACCGCTGCTTGGCAATCTCCTTGACTTACAATGCATCCGCCGTGACAGCTCTGACAGCTCTAACACCTTTCTTACTCTTCTCATCCCTATATCCCCCACCCACAAGCCAGGCACACATCCCTCACTCTAGCTTAGTTTTCAACCTAGGAGAGGAAGCACCTGAGAAAGCTTATGCAAATGACAAGCTTATTAACCCCTGCTCCTGCTGCTGCCTCCCTTTCGCCCTCAAATTCTTATGCATCTGTTTGGGAGAACAAGCCAGAATCTCAGAGAGAGGTGTATGGGTTTGAAAAGATGACCTCCTTGTGGGTAGAGCCTAATCTTCATCATTTCTGTACCTAGCCCTTCATCTAGTGCCTAACACACAGTAGGCTCTCCGAAAAGACCGCTAAATGAATACACAAACCACTGAAGGAGTTTATTTAGGTAATCAATCTCATTATCACCAATTTCAAATGTCTCTTGTCGCTTTACAGTCTGCAGCATTTGCACAATGCTGAGGCAATGTGCTATAGTTGTTGAAAACAAAACCTCGGACCCTAAATTAGTGGGTTGGAACATGAACTACCCTGTAAAGCACAAGCTCTTTGGGCAAAAGTTACTAAACTTCTCTGCTTCAATTTCCTCATCTGTAAAAACACCTACCTCAGAGGGTATTATAAAAGTGAAAAATTAGTACATGTAAAGAGCTTAGAATACAGCAAACACCTCATAAACGTGAGCTAACATTTTCATTATTATTAAACCCCACACCACAAATTGAAATTTGTTCCCTGCTTTTGTGATCTTGCCTACAATCATTCTCCTCCTTTCTGACTTTTTCAGTTGCCTCCTCTGTTTTAGTTTCACTCAAAATCCTATTCTCACCGCTTTTTCACTCTAAGCAACCTCATTTTACCCGAAGGCAGCGGTTCTCAACCTGCGGGTCGCGACCCCTTTGGGGGTCGAACGACCCTTTCACAGGGGTCGCCTAAGACCATCGGAAAACAAAAAGATATTTACATTACGATTCATAACAGTAGCAAAATTACAGTTATAGAGTAGCAACGAAAATAATTTTATGGTTGGGGTTCACCACAACATGAGGAACTGTATTAAGGGGTCGCGGCATTAGGAAGGTTGAGAACCGCTGCCCTAAGGCTTCGCCTCTCATCTCCTTGTGGATAAAGCCAACTTTGTCCTCTCTCTTCTGAGCTCCAACTCAAACTCCCCAATTGACCACTTAAGTCATCATCATATCTCAGATTAACCAATCTCCTCATTTTCCCAGATCTGTGAAAAATCTGAGAATTACAATAATGAGCCCCACAAGAATTAGGAAATGAGATTACCTTCAGAGAGTTTAACTTGAAGATGAACACACAATGGTTTGAAGCAGTGATGTCACCAGAAAGAGAGAGAATGAATCTGAAGCAAGTAGAACTAGACAGTCCTTAATCAGACTGTAGGTATGTATATAGCAAAATAAAACAAAACAAAACAAACCAGCATGGCAGTCTACAGTGGCCTAGACTGGCAACTTATGGAAACAGGAAGTGTTGTGTCCCAAGGGCTCCAGAGCTCAGGGCAGGTTTAAGTCCAGGTAGAAGAGGGAGAAAACGGTATGAAGTTGGAATCTGGTTTGAAAACCAAGACCTTCCCTCTATGTCCTTGGAGTATACCTGACTATCAACCTGACTCAATTAAAAATTCACTTCATTTAATTCCACGTGTTCTAGTCACACTTTGTCATCCATGTAAATCTTTGTTATAGGTTAGCTTCCCATAAAGGTCTGCCTTCAGAGAAAATGTTTGTCATATGAATATAGTATTTTTATTTCCAATTCCTGCTACAAGGATTTTTCACGATGAATTAATAAAGCAACTTTCATGATTTGAGTTTCCTTAATTACAGAAAGAAAAAGTGCTGATCTTGCCAACATGAGTATTTCTCTTCTCTGTGGCAGTTATATTTCACATTGTAAATTAACTGATTAAAAGAACTGAAGCCAAATGCCTGAATTTGAATCCTGGTTCTGGTATCTACTAGTTCATGACCACAGGCAAATTACTTGATCTCTTTGTACCTGTTTCCTTATCTACAGAAGGGGATAGTCTACCTCACTGTGTTGTCCTGGGGAATGAAAGAAAATATACAAAACATACAGTACAATGTGTTGCCCATAAAGTGCTCAATAATTGGTAGCTACTGTTATCTCTTCTCACATGCATTTTTGGCTGCTCCAGGTTTGTTGTGGCCTGACCCTGGTGTGTGTGGGTCCAGTCAGATAAGGTTCCATCAGATGAGATCCTGACTAGCTCCAACCTTTTCCATAAACAAGGAGTTCCTAACCTAAAGGCCATAGTGAGCATTAGAGCAATGTTATTCAAAACTGGGTATAAATGAATGGTGTGTATTTTTCTGAGACAACAGGCCAGAGCTTTCATCAGCTCCTTGATAAGTACATGACCCCAAACAGATTTTTTAAAACAAAGCAAAACAAAACCTACTGCCTTAGCATTACCACTACCATTTCTATCTTTTTTTCTCCTCTTAAATGATTTCTACACCTTCCCCTGGGCCTCTAATCAAAAAGTTACCGAATTTTGACAAGTCTCTCTCTGCAATGTTATTCTACTGTAATCCTTCCCATTTTCAATACTGCCAGGCTATTTCTCCAAAAGAACTGTAATAATATTACTTCCTCTGCTCAAAAATTGACTATTGTCTAACATCAAAATATCCTAGTTGAGCACTCAAGCCTCTATGACTACCTTTCCAGCCTTGTCCTCCATAAATGGCCCTAAGGAGTCACTGCCATTGCAGAACTGAACTCCATGCAGCTCATTCTACTCTGTCTAGAATGTCTTTTCACCACCTTGTGCATCTTCAATACCACTTTCTTCAGTAAACCAACACCCTTCTTTAACAGCCACTTGTCTTTAATAACAAATATATTTATTTGCCCCTGCTAAATAATAAATTCTTTGGAGAACAGGGCTATGGCCTTCTCTACTTTTATAGTCTCAACTTTACCTAGTACACTGGTTTATGATAGGTTTAGATATTCATTCTCTGATAATCTTTTCAAAGTAGTAGACAGAACATTCAAACCTACCATATTTCAAGGATCCCTACATCGTCATTAAATTTGAAATGCCCGGGCCGGCCAAGTGGCTCAGTTGGTTAAGAGCTCGCTCAAGAGTTTGAGCTCTGAGCAACAGTGCTTTGATTCCCGGCCCGAGCTGAGCAGCCGCTGAGCTGCCAAAAGGTGGCAGGATGGCTCAGCTTAAAAAAAAAAAGAAATTTGAAATGCCAAATTTCAACTTAACTAAAGATTTTAAAAGGCAGAAACTGCTATGTCGTAACATCCCTATAATTTGCAGCAAACACTGTCAAAGTTAGTGACAAAGGAGATGGTTACAGTATTATAAAGATTAAGTGGACAATGGACTTCCATATCACATATTGGGTTGTCACAAAAGTCATGACACATTTTTGCCACAAAAACCATAGAAATAATACATCATGACTTTTCCGACAACCCAATACATGATAATGGTATTCTATCACTGAGGCCTTACAGAAGAGTAACAGAAACCATCTCTTCTCCCCTTCAAATACCTATGACCTATGAAGTATACAGTGTTACTATCTCAGCTAATTGCCTAAAAACATTCAAGGCCCCATTAGTGATGGAGGTAAGGTTGCAATCCAAGGTTCCTCAAACAGGGGCCAGTTCCCTAGGCCAGCGGTTCCCCACACCTGCTACATTTCAGAATTCTCTGCAGAGTTAGAACAGCTCTCTGGGCCTCCCTCCAGACAAACTAAATTGACTCAGGGAATGTTACTGAAAATTGAAATTGTTTTTAAAATCCCCAGTGGATTCTAATTTGCAGCCAGGGCTGAGAACCATTGCCCTCAACTGGTTCAAAACCTTGTGTTCCTTGACAGTTAACATAAAAGGCTACCTTTTTAGATCATTTTAAGCTCTGCAGATTGGCTGAAACGTATTCTCTAACTTGCTGATTTGGGCCTATATGTCAAAGCTTAAGCTTGAATTAAAAGAGCTACTATCTTTTTTCTGGGGTGAGGCATTACCAAGAAGCTCATGATAGGATTCTTGGGCTGTTTTCTCTACCACCTCACAGCACCTGGGCACTTACAATCCTCTTTACTTGGTGAAGTTACATTCAGTTCTGTCGGAAGCGGCTGCTGGCTGGGACTAAGAGTTGGCGTGGTTATCGAGGTATTGTTGTTGTCACTGGTGGTCTCTTCGGAAAACAAATCTGATTGGCTGTTACTTGTACTTGGAGTGGAATCATCGTCTGGTTGTTTCTTTTGAAAATCTGAAGAGAAAGAGTGAGAAAACCAATTTAATTAATGACATCACAATCTCCTTGGGTATTATAAAACAACGATAGTTAGTACAAAAATTAAATGTAACAGCAGCAATAATAAAGACTAATTTGACAGATTGAAAAATTGAAGTAGGAGCTGGCCGAGTGGCTCAGTTGGTTAAGAGTGTGAGCTCTGAGCAACAGGGCCACAGGTTTAATTCCCACATGGGTCAGTGAGCTGCACCCGAGCTGAGCTGCTGCTGAGCTACCAACAGGTGGCAGGATGGCTCAGCTGGTGAGATCGCGTGCTCCTAACAAGGTTGCCACGGGTGGCCGGATGGCGAATGGGACTTGGAGCTGAGCTAGCTGTGCCCTTGGATGTTCCCCTTCCCCAATAAAAAAATTTTAACAACAAAAAGAAATTGAAGTAAAATACTGGTCAAAAACATAAAGTTGGTGGAGGGTAACTAGACTGAAAGCTTTCCAAAATCCTTGTATTATTCAGAAGAAAAGGTAAAATGCTGATTTTATTGTGAGATTTTGCTAAACAAAATGCATGTTAAAATTTTAGGGGTGATCAATTAGAAGGAAAAACTACAGGCAAAGCTGTTCAGAAGGCAGGTAAAAAGGGGGAAAAACTGCAGAGAACAAAGCAGGGTAAATAGAAAACATAAAATAAGATGGTAGAAAGAAGTACAGACATACCAGTAATGGCAATAAATATAAACAGACTAAATTTAGCAGTTAAAAGACAGAACATTTAGGGCCAGTGCGATGGTTAAGAACTGGCTTGGGACGCCAGAGGGCCCCAGTTCGGATCCCACATATGAGGGCCAGTGACACTGCCCTCCTCAGCTAAGATGCTGAACAAACAGCTCATCCTGGAGCTGGACTGCCATGAGTCGCCAGCAATTACGTAGGCTGCAGCCCCTGTGGCAGTGGGTTGCCATGGGCTACTGTATGTAGCCAGCAGCCAGCATGAGTGGCCAGCAGCCGGAGTGAGTAGCCGTCCAGAAGCCGGCGACTGATCTGCCTCACCCGGGAAGAGCGCAATGATGGTGCCAACTTGGGCCAGTGAAGCAACGTCCTCCACAACTAGACTGAAGAACAAAAGGACAGCAACTTGTCTGTTCCCCTTCCCCCAATTCCCCAGCGCTGTTCCCATCCCCCCATTCCCCAATAAAAAAATCTTTAAAAAGACAGAACATTTAGATTGAATAAACAAAGTCTTTTGTTTGCAGTTTACAAGAAACATACTAAAAACATAAATATGAGGATACAGAAAATTTTAAAGTATACCAGCCAATACACATGATAAAAAAGCCAGTAATAGCTACAGTACTGTCAGAGACTATAGACTTTAAGGCAAAAACATTATTGTTAGTGATAAAGAAGATCACAATATAACAGTAAACAAAATTTTTTTAAAACAGAAAGATAAAACAATTCTGGGGCCGGCCAAGTGGCACATTGGTTAAGAGCTGGCTTGGGACGCCAGAGGGCCCAGGTTCGGATTCCACATATGAGGGCCAGTGACACTGCCTTCTACAGCTAAGATACTGAACAACAGCTCAACCTGGAGTTGCCGGCGACAGTGTAGGCTGTAGCCACTGCTGCAGTGGGTTGCCAAGGGCTACCGTGTGTAGCCAGCAGCCAGCGTGAGTGGCCAGTAACCGTCGTGAGCGGCCGTCCAGAAGCCAGTGACTGATCTGCCTCGCCCAAGAAGAGCACAATGATGGTGTCAACTTGGGCCAGTGAAGCAACGTCCTCCACAACTAGACTGAAGAACAAAAGGGCAGCAACTTGTCTGTTCCCCTTCCCCCAATTCCCCAGCGCTGTTCCCATCCCCCAATTCCCCAATAAAAATCTTAAAAAAAAAAAAACACAAAAAAAACAAAAAACAATTCTGAACCTGTGTGCACCTAATAACAAAACATCACAATCTGTAAAGCAAAAATGACTATTTATAGGAAACTGAAAAATTTACTATCATAATGGGAAGACTTTAGTATATTTGTCTCAGACAAAATAACTAGTAAAATTACTTAAGGTTAATAAGCATATACAGACTCATGTACCCCAAAGTTAGGTAATGAATTATTTTCAAACACTGATAAAAGCTAAGTAAAACCTGGCTAAACCTTGACCACACATGAGGCTATAAAGCAAAAGTCTCCATAAATGCCAAAAAGTGAGATATACACATTAGCTGACGATAGAGCAATTAAGTTAAAAATTCATAACAAAAAATTCTTCATATTTGGAAATTTTAAAAATACACTTTAAACTCATGGGTCAAATCAGAAAACAGAAAATCGGAAAATACAGTAATGCCTTGGTTTGCGAGCATAATTCGTTCCAGAAACAAACTACTCGTATTGCAAGACATCTCTCATTTATCACGTTAAAATGTATTATAAATGTTTGCTCATCTTGCAGAACACCTGCAAACCAAGTTACTCGCAATCCAAGTTTTACTGTACTTATAATTAAATGATAATAAAATGACTACTTATCAATATCCAGTAAAGATAAAAATGCGCATACATTACCCATACCACAGTCATTTCATTCCTAGGTATATGCCCAAGAAAAACTCAACACACATGTACAAGGATCTTAATTATATGCTGTTTGTAATAGTAAAAAGTCAGATAAAACCTAAAGGTCCATATATAGTAAGAATATCTTCAAATAATGGAATTATGTACATAGTGAGAACTATTGCCACATACATCAACATGAGTCTCAAAATCATAATGTTGACCAAAAAAGCAAGTCACTAAATAAACATAGTAAGACTGTACTTATATAAACCTTAAAGACAGATAAAACTCAATACTATATTGTTTAGGAATATGTATGTTCAAACCATTAAAAAATATTAACACAATTCAGGATAGTGATTACACCTCTTAGGTTGAGGGAGGGAGATGAGAAGGTGAGAGGTACGCAGGAATATTCAAAATTATAGGTAATTTTCTATGACAGAGAATGGATTAAAACAGTATATTCAAGCATATAATGGATTGTTCAATGGCAGTTAAAATAAATGAATGAAGCTACAAATGTAACAGAAAAATCTCAAACACAATGCAGAGAGAGAAGAAAGCTACACAAGGAAATAAATATACAGTATAATAATATCTACATTAAAATTTAAAATATGTAAAAATACCATGTTGTTTATGGATACATAATTACAATATAAAAACATGCATGGAAATGATACACCAAATTCAGGATAGTGGTTTTTGGGGGTAGAAGTGAAAAAGGGGTCTTCAAATCTATCTAATTTTTTATTTAAAGCTGGTGATGGGTTAAAATTATTATGTATTTGTCTGTGTTTCATTTAAAAAATATAATGGTAGTCTATGAAGTACAGATTATACTTTATAAATTCAGAGAAAGAAAAGATCCTGACAACTCTACACTGCCTTCTCTTTTGAACCACAGAGAAGCTGCTGCTATTATGTTCTATCACCCCATCAGAACCACTATTCTGACCTATTCTGGGCATAAGAATAGCTAGCATTTATGTTACACTTACCATGTGGCCAGGCACTAAACTAAATGTTTTAGGTATGTGACTGATTTACGTTAATCCTATTGACGACTCTAACAAGAAAGGTATAATTAACACCACTTTATTGATGAAGAAACTGAGGCTCAGAAAGCTTAGGTAATTTGTTCCAAGTTAACAGTTAGTAAGTAGCAGGATGAGGATTTAAACACAGGTCCATGTGACCCCAAAACCCACAGTCTTCAGTCACAACCCCAGGATAAAGGAAGGGTGAGCACCAGCCTGGCCCGAGGAAAAGGCCTCCACGTCAAGTGTCTACCCCTCGTGGCACCAAAGGCGAGTGCAGTGGAACAGTCACTACCCTGCTGTGCCAATCGGAGATCTACAGCCTCTACCGCTTCGTTTCTGTGTTTATTTCTTAGCCCCTTTCTCATTCTTCAGTGTTTTGACATTTTTAAATGGCTTATTATCTCAGTGTTATTTGTACAGCACTTCAGAGGAAAAGGTACTATATAAGTGGAACAGAAATACTGTGATAATGGTGCTCTTTTTTTATGCCATGCCATCTCATTAGCTCTCCTATGTCAATAATCATTGGGTTCCTCCTGTAACTCTCTCTCTACCATTTAATTGGAAATGTTATAAGGCCCTAAAAGAACTGAAACTGAATCATCATTGTACCATCGAGCACAAGCCCCAGTCCTGGAGACAGGCACACACAGACTCACTCAGGCACAATAACCCTTTGAGGTTAAATGGTGTTTCTGTTTAAAGATATTGATTGTTACCAGGTCCCACCCCACCCCCCACCCCCGGTCTCCAGTACACGCTTGCCATGCTCCTTGACACTCAGGTATTATACTTTGCTTTAAGTTTTCTTTTGTGATCTGCAGTTAAGAACAGACCTTCTTTTAACCCATCCTTCCACTAGGCCTTTTTGGCACCTACACAGGGTGATGGTGTTCCGTTCCAAACCAAACTGGCTACACACAAGACAACTAGTAGAAGCTCGATATGTTCACAGCTTCCATTCTATAAAGAATCCAAGAATTACAGAAGTTTACAACCAGAATTAACTTTAAAGATCCAGCTCAATCCTTTCATCTTACAGAAAAAGAAAACAAGAGCCAAGAAAGTTAATGCTAAGTCATCAGAAATTCACAGAGTTAATCCTAAGAGTTTTCTAACTGCAAAGTTAACAGCTTGTACAATAGAAAGAGCTTTAGAATTGAATCTGGATTCAAATCCTGACTTCACTATTTACTGGGTATACGGCTAATTGTTTTAGCCATATTGTTCAACCTTCTGGGGCCCCATCTATAAAATGAAGGGAGAGAGTTAGTTCTACCTCTTAGAATAGTGTGGATTAAATAAAATAATGTACAAGTATCTAGCACATGGGTACTCAACAAATGTCATTAAAAATAAAAGGTATTTTCCTGGTTTAAAGAAAGGGCATTGAGTTATCGCTTCCATTTAGCCCTGATGTTTGCATCATAGTTCTCCCTCTCTTGTTCTTTTCTTCCTGAATCATTCAGCATCCAACTTCTGACAAACAAAAATCCCAGAAGCCTACTCCAAGGACAAAGGGGAGCAGATTTGTATCCCATGTAAAAAGCAAACCACAAAACAGGCAGAGAGACGGCCTGCGATCTTACTGCTCTGGAAAGTGGTGCAGGGAAGGTACAGAGGGTGTCACTCACTGCATTTGACCCAGACACAGTAAAGGCTTGTTCACTTGTTTTATACTTTTCCTATAAACGGGAAAACTAGAAATCTCCAAGCTTACCCATCTCTCTGAGAAAAAAATTAGGAATAATTATCTATTTGTGTAAATTGGTAAGAGTTAATGGCATACTCAAAGGTGTAAACTTGGTCTTGAATAATAAAGCTTTGAGTCTGAGGCAGGTTTGTGTGAGTAAAGCTTTTCCAAATTAAACTGTTATTTGTAAAACCTGAGTAAAAAGCTTTGCACTTTAATGGGATTGCTGTTTAAAAGTGAACAGTAGCCAAGATCTTGGCAGATTACCTTATTATCAACTAAGGGGAAAAATAATTTCTCAACAAAGGTACTCTTGGATCCTGAAGTGTCCAGAAATGGGAGTTTCCTCAAGATCGGGAAGCTGACCTAATGGCACCGGCTGACCCTAAATGGCCAGCAAAGTCCCTGGGGCCAGCTGCCCACATACTCATTCACATGACATAGTTCCCTCCATTGTTTTCAGAATGATTTTTCTCACAGGTCAGTCTTTTTACTACAAAGTGCACCTCAAAAGACTGGGAGCACCAAAAGAGCACCTCACCCTGCTTCTGTGGACAAGCCCATTAGCTTGGGCAGTCTCACTGGGCCAGACTTTATCTAGTCATTACTCCAAAATCACCTTTGATATGCAAACGCCCCATATGTTTCTCTCTCAGAGTACCACACAGATTTGGCAAGGTGCTTAGCTACCCGCTTCCAGGTCATGACAATAACTATGGTTGTTGTTTTTTTAATGATTTCTTCAAGGCAGAGAATACACAAAAGTAATTTGGAAAGGACTGCACTACATTCTTTCTTTGAAAATAAATTGTTTTTAAAAATCCTCTTTAGTAATCTAGTTTTTGCTCTTAATAATCTAGTTTTTTCCTTGTCACATACAGATCTGTGTGATCACTGAAGGGTTCATGGTATGTCCATTTATAATACAGCAATTAAACCGATTCACTATTGTTATACATTTGCAGTTACCAATTTTTCACTATTATAAGCAACATTTTATTGAACACCCTTAGGTTATATTGCTAGAAGTAGATCAGATGGGTAAGCGTGGATGCACATTTTTAAAGCACTGGATACATATTATCAAATTCTCTTGGCACAACGCCCTGTGTCTTCCCATAGCGCAAGACTTATGATGGCCTGTAAGAATCATGTATTCATTGGCAGCCTCCCACCTTATACAGGCCCAGGACAAAACAGTGCTCAATACATGTTAACTGAGAAAGTGGCAAAATGATTTTCTGTAGAAAACTTACCACTGATTACATTTAACATTATTTACCAATTGTTATCTTAAACCTTGCACCAATTATTTTGTGTGCCTTTAACAGCACTCCCAGCATCATCTGGGTTTACATTTCAAAAAGATGAAGCGCTCAGTACCTGTGATTTTCTACTTTCATAATCAGTAAGTAGAGACGAGAAATTCAACTGCTTTTGTTCTAACCCACTCATTAAGTCTATTTGGCCACTAACAAGGCTTCTGTATCATTATTACAGACACTAAAATTGGGTATAAAGAAAATCAAACTGGGGGTGAAAAGGAACTAAGACTTAAGTGTCTACTGTGAACAAAGCACTGTCAGAGGCCTTCAATTCATTTTCTCATTTAATCCTCAAAATAAATGGGACAGTAATATCATCTGCACATTTCAGCTGAGGACAGTAGGGCATGATAAGGTGGGGCACCTGCCTCGTCCCAGCCAGTGCTGGAGCTAGGCTTTGAGAGAGATCAAGGTTTATGTGACTCTAATGCCTACATGCTTCCACTGTAGCATGAGGCATTGAAGCAACCACCGCCCAGCTTTACACAATGCAATAGCTTGCCATGGAAAAGGGGTACTTTTCCACTTCCCACATTCCCATTCCCAGTCTCCAAACCCCATAGGACTCTATATTACAGATTACAACTCCATGTTCCCACTGGAAGCTTTACTTTGGTGTTTGACACCATAAAATGCTTCATGTTTCAAATATCCAATTAAAGAAAAATGAGTATGTTGCAAATAAAAATTCAATTCTGGTATCTCAAGAGTTTGGTCCATGCAAGGCACTATATAAAGGCTTCCTCTATCAGAACAGGGTTCTTTTTCCTCTTCTCATCACTTCTCTCAATTCATGTCCATAACAGGCTACAGCCTCCATCCATAAGGACATTTCCAGGTTTTTAAAGATGTACATTCCCATCCCCATCCCAATCACAAACCTTAGATATCTTATTTTTAAAAGCGACAATAAAAACTACAAAGCCAGCCAATTCATAAAGCAGAGTTTTAGCCTTCTAATTAAAATCTTAATGAAATTCTAGTAGTTGGATGTTAATCGGTATTAACAGCCTCAGCAAAAACAAACTGGTTTAAACAAGAATTACCAAGAACCAAAAGGCTGGTTACCATTAACATCTTAAAATGCACTCATCTTGGAATGTTTATGGAGAAAACTGTGACCTACTCAATGTGGCTGGGGTCATTTACACTTCCTTTCATAAGTCATCTCTTCCAGCTTCTTTTAAAAACAAAACCGAAAACCTTTACCCTACCAGATTCTCCCCTATATTCTCATGATGGTTCCTTCTCTTAAAAACAAGGCTGTCTTCACTGATCTCAGAATAAACAGATTGACTGATACTTTCAGACAAGTTGAAAATATACGTTATACACACACCATATATACCAGGAGTGCCAAAAAAATGTATACAGTGGACACTTTGGTCAACGTTACTCAAGCAATAATTCGCCGTAATCAGAAATGTCTGGATGCTGATGGCAACCACTTTGAGCACCTTCTGTAATTGCAGAAGTCAAATGTGACTTGTATTCATCTTCTGTTATCGGTATATATTGAGCATTACAATTATACATTTTCCTTTTTAAAAATGTGTATACATTTTGTTGGCACTGTCTCTCTCTCTCTCTCTTTCTCTCTCTCTCTCTCTCTCTCTCTCTCTCTCTCTCTCTCTCTCTCTCTCTGTGTGTGTGTGTGTGTGTGT